>NC_051213.1:51279566-51309566 GCF_015220715.1 Pygocentrus nattereri
ACTCTGACACACTCACTCTGACACAACCACTCTGACACACTCCGACAATCACTCCGACACACTCACTCCGACACAATCACTCTGACACAAACACTCTGACACAACCACTGACACACTCTGACACACTCACTCCGACACATTCACTCTGACACAATCACTCCAACACAACCACTCTGACACACTCACTCTGACACAATCACTCCGACACACTCACCCCGACACAATCACTCTGACACAATCACTCCGACACACTCACTCCCACACAATCACCCCGACACACTCACTCTGACACACTCACTCCGACACACTCACCCCGACACAATCACTCTGACACAATCACTCCGACACACTCACTCCCACACAATCACCCCGACACAATCACTCTGACACAATCACTCCGACACACTCACTCCCACACACTCACTCTGACACACTCACTCCGACACACTCACCCCGACACACTCACTCCGACACACTCACCCCGACACAATCACTCTGACACAATCACTCCGACACACTCACCCCGACACAATCACTCTGACACAATCACTCCGACACACTCACTCCCACACAATCACCCCGACACACTCACTCTGACACACTCACTCCGACACACTCACTCTGACACAATCACTCCGACACACTCACTCCCACACAATCACCCCGACACAATCACTCTGACACAATCACTCCCACACACTCACTCCCACACAATCACCCCGACACACTCACTCTGACACACTCACTCTGACACACTCACCCCGACACACTCACTCTGACACACTCACTCCGACACACTCACCCCGACACAATCACTCCGACACAATCACTCCGACACACTCACTCCGACACACTCACCTCGACACAATCACTCTGACACAATCACTCCGACACACTCACCCCGACACAATCACTCTGACACAATCACTCCGACACACTCACTCCCACACAATCACCCCGACACACTCACTCTGACACACTCACTCCGACACACTCACCCCGACACAATCACTCTGACACAATCACTCCGACACACTCACTCCCACACAATCACCCCGACACACTCACTCTGACACACTCACTCCGACACAATCACCCCGACACAATCACTCTGACACACTCCAACACAATCACTCCGAAACACTCACTCCGACACAATCACTCCGACACACTCACTCCGACACACTCACTCCGACACACTCACTCTGACACACTCACTCCGACACAACCACTCTGACACACTCACTCTGACACAACCACTCTGACACACTCCGACACAATCACTCCGAAACACTCACTCCGACACAATCACTCCAACACAACCACTCTGACACAAACACTCTGACACAACCACTGACACACTCTGACACACTCACTCCGACACATTCACTCTGACACAATAACTCCAACACAACCACTCTGACACAATCACTCCCACACACTCACTCCCACACAATCACCACGGCATAATCACTCTGACACACTCACTTTGACACACTCACCCCGACACAATCACTCCAACACAACCACTCTGACACACTCACTCTGACACAATCACTCCGACACACTCACTCCCACACAATCACCCCGACACACTCACTCTGACACACTCACTCCGACACAATCACCCCGACACAACCACTCTGACACACTCCGACACAATCACTCCGAAACACTCACTCCGACACAATCACTCCGACACACTCACTCCGACACAATCACTCTGACACAATCACTCCGACACACTCACTCCCACACAATCACCCCGACACACTCACTCTGGCACACTCACTCCGACACACTCACCCCGACACAATCACTCTGACACAATCACTCCGACACACTCACTCCCACACAATCACCCCGACACAATCACTCTGACACAATCACTCCGACACACTCACTCCCACACACTCACTCCGACACACTCACTCCGACACACTCACCCCGACACACTCACTCCGACACACTCACTCTGACACAATCACTCCGACACACTCACCCCGACACAATCACTCTGACACAATCACTCCGACACACTCACTCCCACACAATCACCCCGACACACTCACTCTGACACACTCACTCCGACACACTCACTCTGACACAATCACTCCGACACACTCACTCCCACACAATCACCCCGACACAATCACTCTGACACAATCACTCCCACACACTCACTCCCACACAATCACCCCGACACACTCACTCTGACACACTCACTCTGACACACTCACCCCGACACACTCACTCTGACACACTCACTCCGACACACTCACCCCGACACAATCACTCCGACACAATCACTCCAACACACTCACTCCGACACACTCACCTCAACACAATCACTCTGACACAATCACTCCGACACACTCACCCCGACACGATCACTCTGACACAATCACTCCGACACACTCACTCCCACACAATCACCCCGACACACTCACTCTGACACACTCAATCCGACACACTCACCCCGACACAATCACTCTGACACAATCACTCCGACACACTCACTCCCACACAATCACCCCGACACACTCACTCTGACACACTCACTCCGACACAATCACCCCGACACAACCACTCTGACACACTCCGACACACTCACTCCGACACACTCACTCCGACACACTCACTCTGACACACTCACTCTGACACAACCACTCTGACACACTCACTCTGACACAACCACTCTGACACACTCCGACACAATCACTCCGAAACACTCACTCCGACACAATCACTCCAACACAACCACTCTGACACAAACACTCTGACACAACCACTGACACACTCTGACACACTCACTCCGACACATTCACTCTGACACAATAACTCCAACACAACCACTCTGACACAATCACTCCCACACACTCACTCCCACACAATCACCACGGCATAATCACTCTGACACACTCACTTTGACACACTCACCCCGACACAATCACTCCAACACAACCACTCTGACACACTCACTCTGACACAATCACTCCGACACACTCACTCCCACACAATCACCCCGACACACTCACTCTGACACACTCACTCCGACACAATCACCCCGACACAACCACTCTGACACACTCCGACACAATCACTCCGAAACACTCACTCCGACACAATCACTCCGACACACTCACTCCGACACAATCACTCTGACACAATCACTCCGACACACTCACTCCGACACAACCACTCTGACACACTCACTCTGACACAACCACTCTGACACACTCCGACACAATCACTCCGAAACACTCACTCCGACACAATCACTCCAACACAACCACTCTGACACAACCACTGACACACTCTGACACACTCACTCCGACACATTCACTCTGACACAATCACTCCAACACAACCACTCTGACACACTCACCCCGACACAATCACTCTGACACAATCACTCCGACACACTCACCCCGACACAATCACTCTGACACAATCACTCCGACACACTCACTCCCACACAATCACCCCGACACACTCACTCTGACACACTCACTCCGACACACTCACCCCGACACAATCACTCTGACACAATCACTCCGACACACTCACTCCCACACAATCACCCCGACACAATCACTCTGACACAATCACTCCGACACACTCACTCCCACACACTCACTCTGACACACTCACTCCGACACACTCACCCCGACACACTCACTCCGACACACTCACCCCGACACAATCACTCTGACACAATCACTCCGACACACTCACCCCGACACAATCACTCTGACACAATCACTCCGACACACTCACTCCCACACAATCACCCCGACACACTCACTCCGACACACTCACTCTGACACAATCACTCCGACACACTCACTCCCACACAATCACCCCGACACAATCACTCTGACACAATCACTCCCACACACTCACTCCCACACAATCACCCCGACACACTCACTCTGACACACTCACTCTGACACACTCACCCCGACACACTCACTCTGACACACTCACTCCGACACACTCACCCCGACACAATCACTCCGACACAATCACTCCAACACACTCACTCCGACACACTCACCTCGACACAATCACTCTGACACAATCACTCCGACACACTCACCCCGACACAATCACTCTGACACAATCACTCCGACACACTCACTCCCACACAATCACCCCGACACACTCACTCTGACACACTCAATCCGACACACTCACCCCGACACAATCACTCTGACACAATCACTCCGACACACTCACTCCCACACAATCACCCCGACACACTCACTCTGACACACTCACTCCGACACAATCACCCCGACACAATCACCCCGACACAACCACTCTGACACACTCCGACACAATCACTCCGAAACACTCACTCCGACACAATCACTCCGACACACTCACTCCGACACACTCACTCCGACACACTCACTCTGACACACTCACTCCGACACAACCACTCTGACACACTCACTCTGACACAACCACTCTGACACACTCCGACACAATCACTCCGAAACACTCACTCCGACACAATCACTCCAACACAACCACTCTGACACAAACACTCTGACACAACCACTGACACACTCTGACACACTCACTCCGACACATTCACTCTGACACAATCACTCCCACACACTCACTCCCACACAATCACCACGGCATAATCACTCTGACACACTCACTTTGACACACTCACCCCGACACAATCACTCCAACACAACCACTCTGACACACTCACTCTGACACAATCACTCCGACACACTCACTCCCACACAATCACCCCGACACACTCACTCTGACACACTCACTCCGACACAATCACCCCGACACAACCACTCTGACACACTCCGACACAATCACTCCGAAACACTCACTCCGACACAATCACTCCGACACACTCACTCCGACACAATCACTCTGACACAATCACTCCGACACACTCACTCCCACACAATCACCCCGACACACTCACTCTGACACACTCACTCCGACACACTCACCCCGACACAATCACTCTGACACAATCACTCCGACACACTCACTCCCACACAATCACCCCGACACAATCACTCTGACACAATCACTCTGACACACTCACTCCCACACACTCACTCTGACACACTCACTCCGACACACTCACCCCGACACACTCACTCCGACACACTCACCCCGACACAATCACTCTGACACAATCACTCCGACACACTCACCCCGACACAATCACTCTGACACAATCACTCCGACACACTCACTCCCACACAATCACCCCGACACACTCACTCTGACACACTCACTCCGACACACTCACTCTGACACAATCACTCCGACACACTCACTCCCACACAATCACCCCGACACAATCACTCTGACACAATCACTCCCACACACTCACTCCCACACAATCACCCCGACACACTCACTCTGACACACTCACTCTGACACACTCACCCTGACACACTCACTCTGACACACTCACTCCGACACACTCACCCCGACACAATCACTCCGACACAATCACTCCAACACACTCACTCCGACACACTCACCTCGACACAATCACTCTGACACAATCACTCCGACACACTCACCCCGACACAATCACTCTGACACAATCACTCCGACACAATCACTCCGAAACACTCACTCCGACACAATCACTCCGACACACTCACTCCGACACACTCACTCCGACACACTCACTCTGACACACTCACTCTGACACACTCACTCCGACACAACCACTCTGACACACTCACTCTGACACACTCTGACACAATCACTCCGAAACACTCACTCCCACACAACCACTCTGACACAAACACTCTGACACAACCACTGACACACTCTGACACACTCACCCCGACACATTCACTCTGACACAATAACTCCAACACAACCACTCTGACACAATCACTCCCACACACTCACTCCCACACAATCACCACGGCATAATCACTCTGACACACTCACTTTGACACACTCACCCCGACACAATCACTCCAACACAACCACTCTGACACACTCACTCTGACACAATCACTCCGACACACTCACTCCCACACAATCACCCCGACACACTCACTCTGACACACTCACTCCGACACAATCACCCCGACACAACCACTCTGACACACTCCGACACAATCACTCCGAAACACTCACTCCGACACAATCACTCCGACACACTCACTCCGACACAATCACTCTGACACAATCACTCCGACACACTCACTCCCACACAATCACCCCGACACACTCACTCTGACACACTCACTCCGACACAATCACCCCGACACAACCACTCTGACACACTCCGACACAATCACTCCGAAACACTCACTCCGACACAATCACTCCGACACACTCACTCCGACACACTCACTCCGACACAATCACTCTGACACACTCACTCCGACACAACCACTCTGACACACTCACTCTGACACAACCACTCTGACACACTCCGACACAATCACTCCGAAACACTCACTCCGACACAATCACTCCAACACAACCACTCTGACACAACCACTGACACACTCTGACACACTCACTCCGACACATTCACTCTGACACAATCACTCCAACACAACCACTCTGACACAATCACTCCCACACACTCACTCCCACACAATCACCACGGCATAATCACTCTGACACACTCACTTTGACACACTCACCCCGACACAATCACTCCGATACAATCACTCCGACACAGTCACTCCGACACACTCACTCCAACACAACCACTCTGACACACTCACTCTGACACACTCTGACACAATCACTCTGACACACTCACTCCGACACAATCACTCTGACACACTCACTCTGACACACTCCGACACAATCACTCCAACACAACCACTCTGACACACTCACTCTGACACACTCACTCTGACACACTCACCCCGACACAATCACTCCAACACAACCACTCTGACACACTCACTCTGACACAATCACTCCGACACACTCACTCCCACACAATCACCCCGACACACTCACTCTGACACACTCACTCCGACACAATCACCCCGACACAACCACTCTGACACACTCCGACACAATCACTCCGAAACACTCACTCCGACACAATCACTCCGACACACTCACTCCGACACAATCACTCTGACACAATCACTCCGACACACTCACTCCCACACAATCACCCCGACACACTCACTCTGACACACTCACTCCGACACACTCACCCCGACACAATCACTCTGACACAATCACTCCGACACACTCACTCCCACACAATCACCCCGACACAATCACTCTGACACAATCACTCTGACACACTCACTCCCACACACTCACTCTGACACACTCACTCCGACACACTCACCCCGACACACTCACTCCGACACACTCACCCCGACACAATCACTCTGACACAATCACTCCGACACACTCACCCCGACACAATCACTCTGACACAATCACTCCGACACACTCACTCCCACACAATCACCCCGACACACTCACTCTGACACACTCACTCCGACACACTCACTCTGACACAATCACTCCGACACACTCACTCCCACACAATCACCCCGACACAATCACTCTGACACAATCACTCCCACACACTCACTCCCACACAATCACCCCGACACACTCACTCTGACACACTCACTCTGACACACTCACCCTGACACACTCACTCTGACACACTCACTCCGACACACTCACCCCGACACAATCACTCCGACACAATCACTCCAACACACTCACTCCGACACACTCACCTCGACACAATCACTCTGACACAATCACTCCGACACACTCACCCCGACACAATCACTCTGACACAATCACTCCGACACAATCACTCCGAAACACTCACTCCGACACAATCACTCCGACACACTCACTCCGACACACTCACTCCGACACACTCACTCTGACACACTCACTCCGACACAACCACTCTGACACACTCACTCTGACACACTCCGACACAATCACTCCGAAACACTCACTCCCACACAACCACTCTGACACAAACACTCTGACACAACCACTGACACACTCTGACACACTCACCCCGACACATTCACTCTGACACAATAACTCCAACACAACCACTCTGACACAATCACTCCCACACACTCACTCCCACACAATCACCACGGCATAATCACTCTGACACACTCACTTTGACACACTCACCCCGACACAATCACTCCAACACAACCACTCTGACACACTCACTCTGACACAATCACTCCGACACACTCACTCCCACACAATCACCCCGACACACTCACTCTGACACACTCACTCCGACACAATCACCCCGACACAACCACTCTGACACACTCCGACACAATCACTCCGAAACACTCACTCCGACACAATCACTCCGACACACTCACTCCGACACAATCACTCTGTCACAATCACTCCGACACACTCACTCCCACACAATCACCCCGACACACTCACTCTGACACACTCACTCCGACACAATCACCCCGACACAACCACTCTGACACACTCCGACACAATCACTCCGAAACACTCACTCCGACACAATCACTCCGACACACTCACTCCGACACACTCACTCCGACACAATCACTCTGACACACTCACTCCGACACAACCACTCTGACACACTCACTCTGACACAACCACTCTGACACACTCCGACACAATCACTCCGAAACACTCACTCCGACACAATCACTCCAACACAACCACTCTGACACAACCACTGACACACTCTGACACACTCACTCCGACACATTCACTCTGACACAATCACTCCAACACAACCACTCTGACACAATCACTCCCACACACTCACTCCCACACAATCACCACGGCATAATCACTCTGACACACTCACTTTGACACACTCACCCCGACACAATCACTCCGATACAATCACTCCGACACAGTCACTCCGACACACTCACTCCAACACAACCACTCTGACACACTCACTCTGACACACTCTGACACAATCACTCTGACACACTCACTCCGACACAATCACTCTGACACACTCACTCTGACACACTCCGACACAATCACTCCAACACAACCACTCTGACACACTCACTCTGACACACTCACTCTGACACACTCACTCTGACACACTCACTCCGACACAATCACTCTGACACACTCACTCCGACACAATTACTCCAACACAACCACTCTGACACACTCACTCTGACACACTCCGACACAATCACTCCAACACAATCACTCTGACACACTCACTCTGACACAATCACTCCAACACACCCACTCTGACACACTCACTCTGACACACTCCGACACAATCACTCCGATACACTCACTCCGACACAATCACTCCAACACAACCACTCTGACACACTCACTTTGACACAACCACTCTGACACACTCCGACACAATCACTCCGAAACACTCACTCCGACACAATCACTCCAACACAACCACTCTGACACTCTCACTCTGACACAACCACTCTGACACACTCTGACACACTCACTCTGACACAATCACTCAGACACACTTACTCTGAGACAATCACTCCGACACAATCACTCTGACACAATCACTCCGACACACTCACTCCAACACAATCACTCTGACACAATCACTCCAACACAATCACTCCAACACACTAACTCTGACACAATCACTCTGACACAATCACTCTGACAGGTTCACTGACACAATGACTCATTTTAACACGTTTACTGAGACCCTCACTCTGATATGCTCACTCTCAAACAATCACTCCGACACACTCACTCTGACACACTCACTCCAACACAATCACTCCGACACACTCACTCTGACACGGTCACTACAACATGCTTACAGGAGCACTGTGATCTGTTCTCTACCTGCTGTGTCTGTAGGGTACAGTCAGTTGTCATAGACAATAACTTCAATACATTTTCCTGAACTTAGAAACACTCTAAACTCACTGAACTAGAAGTCTGCTGTGAATGAACTGCCCCTTTCAGTAGATCTACAACAGCTTGCTAGGCAGTAGTTTGAATTATACTACGGAGCGTAATGTGCGCTGTGAGCATCCTGACCAGTCATAGATGTTGTCTGGGTGTTTGAATGAGCCTTGAAATGAATTTTTCCCCTTATAACATTTATGTGTGTGTATCTATTAAAAGCCCTCATAACTCATTATTATTATTATTATATATGACAGGAAATTGGTCATATAATAGCTATCATATTTCCAGCCTCCCTTTATACCTTACAATTAACCAGGCTGTTTATCTGTCCGCTTTTAAGGGGAACTCCACCGATTTTTAAAATTTCTTTATGATGAGACGTAAACATTCAGAGTGGCTTGATGTGAAACTTACAGACTCAGATGTCTTTATAGTGGTGGTGATGGGAATGTCGACAACACAAATTGTGGTTTTATATCATAACTATCCAAAACCATCAGTACCTTCTGGGTTTTTCATGTGACGCTAATGATATTTAAAATAATGTTCAACCTAAAAGAAAAAGCTTTGGGGATGGTTTTGCCTTAGAACACCCTTTATGTATGAATGGATAAAAAAATCATTTAAATATGTTTTAGATCAAAACTATGTGAGGGAGCTTTTAGAGGTGGACGTCTGGTTCCTATCACCTCCACTGTGAACAGGTCTGACTCGGTAAGTTTCTCTAGAAACCGAACCGCTCTGATCCACTCCGTTTACATCTTAAGCATGCAATAATGCAGAAAATTAGAAAAAATTGATGGAGTTCCCCTTTAAGACTGAGCTATATTCTGTTTGGCGGTCATGTATTGTGCCTTGTTCGAAAAGCAGCCTGGGCTGAAATCCTTCTAACAGTGTGGGTGGGCGGAGCTAAGCTGCTGTAGACTGAACAGGCATATATGTGTAAATGTGTGACATCACAAAATTTTGAAATCAGAACAGGCTGTTTTTGAGACTTACTTTCCATATATGGACTGTATGGGCTGGGGAGTGAACGGCTCATCTACATCAAACGCCTATTTTATAAAATCAATCAAAACTCGCAGTCACACTGTGTAGGAAGGCAAATGCAACGTAGTTGTAGTTCATATAGTTTATAAAGTATGTTTGGTATTTAGCTTGGCCCTAATAATCGCACTTATATTGCATCTCTGTGACTCAGGTGAGAGTTCCTTAAGGCCAGCGGTGTTCCTCACAGAAGACACCGGAGGAGCGTGTTTGAGAGAGCGGACCTCCATGCTGCCTCCGTGCCTCCGTCGGCTTCGTGGGCTCCTCAGCACCTGCAGGGAAGGCTGGAGGGCGTATTACAGGCAGCCTGTGTTCCTGGCAGGTTTGGGCTTGGCCTTCCTGTACACCACCGTGCTGGGCTTCGACTGCATCACCACAGGCTACGCCTACACCCAGGGCATCAGTGGCTCCCTCCTGAGCCTGTTGATGGGCGTTTCGGCCGTGGCTGGCCTGCTGGGAACCGTCCTGTTCACCAAGTTGCGCAAAGCCTACGGGCTGGTCAACACCGGCATGATCTCCAGCTGTCTGCACCTGGCCTGCCTGCTCCTGTGCGTGTGCTCTGTGTTCGCTCCAGGCAGCCCCATGGACCTGAGCATGCTAACACAGGGTAATGGGTCAGATGTGGGAGGAATGGCCGGAGGTGGACACCAAAGACATGGATACACACTGCAGGGAGGCAACAACCAGCCTTTACTTCCTGACCGCTCCTCCATTCACTGGACCAACAACACCGTGCTATTCGAAAACGCACCAGCAGGGAGCGTACCCGAGTCCTATATGTCCATCACCCTGCTGTTTCTTGGAGTCATCACGGCTCGAATCGGTGAGCAGAGTCATTGTCCAGTCTGTTTTCGCCTTGCAGTTTTCCAGCTCAGTGTGTGAGCCAGTCAGGAGTGAGCTGAAACTGACTGGTCTGGACTTAGTCCTACAACAACAGAGGCTCTCAAACAATAACGACCATAACAATGCACCCATTCAGCTGAACAATGTGGGCACGTACCACGCTCTCTGTTAGTAAACCCAGAGCTAATCCTGGAGTTGCCATGGTACAGTTTCATTAGCGTCCACAGAGGTGGTACAGAGCCCCACAGAGTTCTGTCTGAACCGACTGTAGCCCACAAAATTCTGTCTGAACCGACTGTAGACCCACAAAATTCTGTCTGAACCGACTGTAGCCCAAAAAATTCTGTCTGAACCGACTGTAGCCCACATAATTCTGTCTGAACCGACTATAGCCCACAGAATTCTGTCTGAACCGACTGTAGCCCACAAAATTCAGTCTGAACCGACTGTAGCCCACAAAATTCTGTCTGAACCGACTGTAGCCCACAGAATTCTGTCTGAACCGACTGTAGCCCACAAAATTCAGTCTGAACCGACTGTAGCCCACAAAATTCTGTCTGAACCGACTGTAGCCCACATAATTCTGTCTGAACCGACTGTAGCCCACAGAATTCTGTCTGAACCGACTGTAGACCCACAAAATTCTGTCTGAACCGACTGTAGCCCACAGAATTCTGTCTGAACCGATTGTAGCCCACAGAATTCAGTCTGAACCGACTGTAGCCCCACAAAATTCTGTCTGAACCGACTGTAGCCCCACAGAATTCAGTCTGAACCGACTGTAGCCCACAGAATTCTGTCTGAACCGATTGTAGCCCACAGAATTCAGTCTGAACCGACTGTAGCCCGCAAAATTCTGTCTGAACCGACTGTAGCCCACAAAATTCAGTCTGAACCGACTGTAGCCCACAGAATTCTGTCTGAACCGATTGTAGCCCCACAAAATTCTGTCTGAACTGACTGTAGCCCACAAAATTCTGTCTGAACCGACTGTAGCCCACAGAATTCTGTCTGAACCGACTGTAGCCCCACAAAATTCTGTCTGAACCGACTGTAGCCCACAGAATTCTGTCTGAACCGACTGTAGCCCCACAAAATTCTGTCTGAACCGACTGTAGCCCACAAAATTCAGTGTGAACCGACTGTAGCCCACAAAATTCAGTCTGAACCGACTGTAGCCCACAAAATTCTGTCTGAACCGACTGTAGCCCACAAAATTCAGTCTGAACCGACTGTAGCCCACAGAATTCTGTCTGAACCGACTGTAGCCCACAAAATTCTGTCTGAACCGACTGTAGCCCACAAAATTCAGTCTGAACCGACTGTAGCCCACAGAATTCTGTCTGAACCGATTGTAGCCCCACAAAATTCTGTCTGAACTGACTGTAGCCCACAAAATTCTGTCTGAACCGACTGTAGCCCACATAATTCTGTCTGAACCGACTGTAGCCCCACAAAATTCTGTCTGAACCGACTGTAGCCCACAGAATTCTGTCTGAACCGACTGTAGCCCCACAAAATTCTGTCTGAACCGACTGTAGCCCACAAAATTCAGTGTGAACCGACTGTAGCCCACAAAATTCTGTCGGAACCGACTGTAGCCCACAAAATTCAGTCTGAACCGACTGTAGCCCACAGAATTCTGTCTGAACCGACTGTAGCCCACAAAATTCTGTCTGAACCGACTGTAGCCCACAAAATTCAGTCTGAACCGACTGTAGCCCACAGAATTCTGTCTGAATCGATTGTAGCCCCACAAAATTCTGTCTGAACTGACTGTAGCCCACAAAATTCTGTCTGAACCGACTGTAGCCCACATAATTCTGTCTGAACCGACTGTAGCCCCACAAAATTCTGTCTGAACCGACTGTAGCCCACAGAATTCTGTCTGAACCGACTGTAGCCCCACAAAATTCTGTCTGAACCGACTGTAGCCCACAAAATTCTGTCTGAACCGACTGTAGCCCACAGAATTCTGTCTGAACCGACTGTAGCCCAAAAAATTCTGTCTGAACCGACTGTAGCCCACAGAATTCTGTCTGAACCGACTGTAGCCCACAGAATTCTGTCTGAACCGACTGTAGCCCACAAAATTCAGTCTGAACCGACTGTAGCCCACAAAATTCTGTCTGAACCGACTGTAGCCCACAGAATTCTGTCTGAACCGACTGTAGCCCACAAAATTCAGTCTGAACCGACTGTAGCCCACAAAATTCTGTCTGAACCGACTGTAGCCCACAGAATTCTGTCTGAACCGACTGTAGCCCACAAAATTCTGTCTGAACCGACTGTAGCCCCACAAAATTCTGTCTGAACCGACTGTAGCCCGCAAAATTCTGTCTGAATCGACTGTAGCCCACAAAATTCTGTCTGAACTGACTGTAGCCCACAAAATTCTGTCTGAACCGACTGTAGCCCACAAAATTCTGTCTGAATCGACTGTAGCCCACAAAATTCTGTCTGAATCGACTGTAGCCCACAAAATTCAGTCTGAACCGACTGTAGCCCACAAAATTCTGTCTGAACCGACTGTAGCCCACAGAATTCTGTCTGAACCGACTGTAGCCCCACAAAATTCTGTCTGAGCCGACTGTAGCCCACAAAATTCTGTCTGAACTGACTGTAGCCCCACAAAATTCTGTCTGAGCCGACTGTAGCCCACAAAATTCTGTCTGAACTGACTGTAGCCCCACAAAATTCTGTCTGAACCGACTGTAGCGCACAAAATTCTACCTGAACCGACTGTAGCGCACAAAATTCTACCTGAACCGACTGTAGCCCACAAAATTCTATCTGAACCGACTGTAGCCCACAAAATTCTGTCTGAACCGACTGTAGCCCACAGAATTCTGTCTGAACCGACTGTAGCCCACAGAATTCAGTCTGAACCGACTGTAGCCCACAGAATTCCTCCTGAACCCACATAAAATCTGTATTAAATCTGCTTCGAGCGTTCCTCATCAATCTACTACACTCTTCTCTCGGCAGGCCTGTGGTCCTTCGACCTGACGGTGACCCAGCTGCTGCAGGAGACCATCTGCGAGTCCGAGCGCGGCGTGGTTAACGGAGTTCAGAGCTCCATGAACTACTTGATGGACCTGCTGCACTTCCTCATGGTCATCTCAGCGCCGCAGCCGCAGCACTTTGGCATTCTCGTCATCGTCTCCGTCCTGTTCATCACCGCAGGGCACACCATGTACTTCCTGTACGCCCGGAAGGCCAAGAGGAAACAGCGTCTCAACACGTAAACACCACGTACCTGAAACAGACAGTGTGACATGTAAAGGTGCAGATTCTGTCCCAGCATGTGAAATGGACGTGTGTCCCTCCGTGTGATCCACACCGAACCGTACACAGTCTCATCTGCAACTCACTTCACCATTTCAAACGCCTGTCCTGTGCCTTCCACCAGCTCAGCTCCAAACCTCAGGTGAACACAGCAGAACCAGCACCACCTGCTGGGCGTCTAGGGAAGCATGTGTTGGCATTGTGAGGTCTCCAGAGGTCACCGGTGCCTTTCTGCTCACAGCAGCCGAAAAGGCAAAAGCAGACAAGAAGAAAAGCCTCACATCTGCTGATGTTCAACCGTCTCAGCTGCACTGTAATGTTGCAGCAAAGCCCTGCCTGAACGGCAGAAGAGCTTCTTCTCTCTGCTACGGTTTCTCAGCAGACAAGCAGGACATGGTCCTCATCACTCAACCTCAATCAGCCTTAAAGCGTCTGGGGTTAAATATCATCCATTACCAGGGAACGATATTCAGCAGTCGCCCTCTAAAGGACGGAACCTCTTCATTACGAATACAGGGTGCATTCCGATCACGTCAAGCTCAGATCAATAGTTTGGTGAGAAATCAAATGCATATTATTTCTCCTTTCCCCCCAAATGGAGCTCAACAGACAAGACAAATCTTTCTCTGAAGCTATGAGGCTAATGTCCCCGTCGTATTAATAATTTATAGTATTCAGACCGTTCAGCCTGTTACATCCGCTTTCTTCTCTCCAGCTCTCTCTGACCACATTACTGCATTTCCATTCAGCCTAATTCCCAGTAAAGCTGCTCTGCTTTACACATTTCTCTGTTTCTCTTGTCAGACGGTGGTTAGTGTAGTGATTAACACCTCTGCCTTCTACTCCGTAGACTGGGGTTCAGTCCCTACCTTGGCAAACACTCTACGGTATACCAATAAGGGTCCTTGGGCAAGACTCCTAAGACCCCTTGGCCTGCCTGTGTAAAATGATCAAATTGTAAGTCGCTCTGGATAAGAGCGTCAGCCAAATGCCATCAATGTAAATGTAAGGCCGTGACCTGTTTTACAGCTGGTCACTTCATGAGTCCAGGATCTGGATATGAAGTCCTGCATGGGGAATGGTTTCGCTTGTACTTGGAGGATTTCGGTCATGCTGGGAGGGGTTTTAGTTGTACTGGGAGGAGTTTCTGTGGTAATGGGAGAAGTCTTGGTTGTACCTGGAAGAGTTTTGGTGGTACTAGGAGGAGTTCTGGTTGTACTGGGAGGAGTTTTGGCTGTATTGGGAGGAGTCTTGGTTGTACCAGGAGGGATTTCAGCGGGACTGGGAGGAGTTTTGGTTGTACTGGAAAGAGTTGTGGTTGTACTTGGAGGAGTTTTGACTGTAATGGGAGGGGTTTTGGTTGTACTGGGAGGAGTTTTGGTGGTACTAATAGACATTTTGGTTGTACCGGTAGGTGTTTTGGTGGTACTAGGAGGAGTTACGGTGGTAATAGGAGGAGTTTCTGTGGTACTGGGAGAAGTCTGGGTTGTACTGGGAAGAGATTTGGTGGTACTAGGAGGAGTTCTGGTTGTTCTGGGAGGAGTTTTGGCTGTATTGGGAGAAGTCTTGGTTGTACAGGAAGGGATTTCAGCGGTACTGGGAGGAGTTGTGGTTGTACTGGGAGGGGTTTTGGTTGTACTGGGCAGGGTTGATGGGCAGATACTGATCTGTATCTGTTTAAATGTGTCTCGGCTGCGTTTACACCAATTAAACCAATTTTATGTGGTGTGACCTCCAGATATAGTCCCGATGGTCAAGTCACACGAAGTGACCAGTTGTAAACAGGTCAGTGACTGAAATGTGACCCATTAAGACTTCATATTAACCCGCATCACTTCCCAGCTGCGATTCTGGCTGTATTCCTGTATCTGAAACGGTCACTGAGAGAGAAAGTTAGAAGCGACAGAATATCTTCTTATTCTTCCTCTCACACAGCGGTCAGCGTCCGTCTGACTAACAAACCGCACGTTGGACGCTCTGGTTTCAGTGTGATGGTGAGTCAGTGATGCCAGTCAAATGAAGCTGTTTAAATACAAACACAGAAGGATCAGACCGTGCAGATCAGCGATTAGTGCTCAGAATCGCTGTTTACACACGCAGCTCCTTCACGCCTGTGTGACGGAATGTGCTGCTCTGCCTCTCCAGCTCACATTCACAGGCAGTTATCTAGAACTTCTAGAACGACAGAGAACAGATCTCTCCATTTGAAAGACCTTTCATAAATGTTTGTTTATTGTGCTTTCCAGGTCACATCCATCATTTGATAAGGAAAAATAACTCAATTTCCTTTCATGTTTCAGAGTAAAAGCCATTTAATGGACACGAGTTTCTTTAAGGTCAGTTTTAAGATTCTCTACCATAAAACAAGCAGGTAAAGATCTGAAAACTGAACACATTTCCGATAGGGAATGTAATCGGATTCAGGCGTTTACACGGATATTATGGCCTCAATCGGACTAGACTATTCTGATTGAGATGGTTACATGGACGTGTTCTATTCCAATAGTCGGATTATTAACGGATTATCAGGCATGTAAACGTGACTAGTGGTAAACATTTTGGCTGCTGCTCCAAATGAAATCTGCTTATACAGTCAAATTATTTTTAGAAATACATTTTATATTTTAGAAAGCAGATCAGAAAACACTCTCTTTTCTATTTTCCCATAATCATCTATACTTATCCATGCTTTTCCATACTGCACAGGAACCCTGTACGTTGGCCTTGTAGCTCCAGAGATAAACCTAAAGCAACAAACACGTCACAGCTGAACTACTTCACTCTTAAAAAGAACCATGTACACTCAAAGAACACTGTCCATGATTAAAGGGTTCTTTGCACCATGAAATGGTTCCTCAGATTGATGGAGAATGTGCATGAATGTGCTACAGCACCCAAAAGGGTTCCTGTAACAAGCCTGACACCATAACAGTAGAAGAACCCTTTTTGGTGCTGTATAGAACAACTACAGCACATTCTCCATCAATCAGAAGAACCCTTTAATGATGCAGGGAACCATTTAATCATGCAAAGGGTTCTGTGGGTGTACATGGTTCTACACAGAAACCTTTCCTTTACCAAGGAAAGCCTTGAAGAACCAAGGTTTTTCAGAGTGTGCATTTGGGGGAAAGATTGGACTAATTAGACTAAATATGACTTTTTGCTGAACTGTCACTTTAAGACTTCCTTCCAATAAACCCGTTTATGAAACCTGTGCTTGAACTGCTGCTCATCTTCAGCTCTTCAGTCAGCAGCTTTAATCGCTGGCAAGGCGTGAGATGTTTATACCACAGCAGTGTTTACAAAACAGTGGACTCGTCTCACCACTTCAACCGAACTGCTTCCTTGAAGTCCCAGCAGATGAAGACAGAACTTACCTCAACACCAACCGGGAGCTTCTGGACTCTCCAGCTCGACGCCCCCTCTGTGACGGAGTTCAGAGAATTCACAGTGCCTGTGTGTGACATCACAACCATGGAGATTCCATTCCCATCATTTCTCTGTAATCACAGCATCCTCTTCGGCTGATGTGTTGATCCAGCTGTTTTGGAATGTTTCTCAGTCTTTTTCAGTGTCTGGCACTTCTCTGAGGCGATCATTAAAAGGCTTTCATTCTCAGCTCTCAGTCTGCTCATCATTCCTCTCCCTCAGTCCCGAGTTCAGATCTTTTAGATCAAGATTAGATTATTCACTGATTCATGTCACAGAATCTAATCTGAGCTTAATGTAGGAATCTGATGTTTATCAGAGCATTGCTGCCCCCCAGTTTCAGTCTCCATTTCCCAAACGCTTTCATACGTACATCACACATGGGTGAAACCATCCCAGCAAAGTTCTAAATGTTATTATTATTATTGTCTCCTTGTTTTTAAACATTCAGTTATTTAAAGCAACACTATATGTGATTTGGGGATTTGGAGCCCTCTCTGGTGGAAATACATAATTGCATGAAATGTGCATAAGAACATTCTGTAATGTTGGTTGAGCTTCGGACCCCCACAAGCAGAGCAATCTGACTTTTGTGAGTGGGAATGAAGAGAACTGAGTCTAAACTCGGTGAAGGAGCGTCTCTGAGGATGTGAGTGAATTATCTACTGCTGTCATCACATCTTCAAGTCAAGTCAAGAGGCTTTTATTGTCATTCCATCTCTGTACTGGTACACAGTGGAGTGGAATTACGTTCCTCCAGGAAGATCACGGAGCAACAAGGAATAAAAAGTGTGAATGTGCAGACATCGCGAGCAAACAAAAAATTAAACTAGAAACAATAAATACGATAAATTAACCAGACATTAGACACAGTAAACAGACCGGACAGTGCAGCACCGACACAGCGCTCATTCTGGACATGAGGTCGTGGAATAAGGTGCAGAGATATGAACCTGCTGTGATCTGAGAGTCATGCAGTCAGACGACAGACAAACACAGCAGTTACTGAGGTAGAAAAACCAGAGTAAACAGTGAAAACACAGAGTAGCAGCAATGATCCAGATAGTGCAGGTAGAGCATCAAAAGAGTTGTGTGTGTGTGTGGAGTGTGTGTGTATGTGAGTGTGTGTGTGTGTGTGTGTGTGTGTGGGGGGGGGGGGGGGGGGGGGGGGCTAGTTCAGTCCTTGTGAGTTTAAGAACCTGACTGCTTGAGGAATAAAGCCAGACGGCAGCAGTGAGTAAAGTCCATGTGAGGGATGGACGGGGTCGTCCAAAATGCTGGTGGCTTTCGGGATACAGCGTGTGGTGTAGATGTCCATGATGGAGGGGAGAGAGACCCTGATGATCTTCTCATCTTCTCCAGGATCCAGTTACAGAGGGAGGCGTTCAGGCCCAGCAGGCTCAGTTTTCCAATCAGCTGCTGAGGAATGATGGTGTTGAAGGCTGAGCTGAAGTCTATGAACCGCACTCTGACGTAGGTGTCTTAGGTGTGTCTGAAGTTCATCGGTGTGATGTTGACTCCGAGGCTGAAACATCGAGCTGGACCTTCTTTTAGAGTCTGTGTGTGACGTTAACATGTAAAGACGCATGCCGTGGTGTGAGAGACTCGACGCCGCTGAGTGGAAGTGGTTATTTCTGTCTTTACAGGGCGACTCACAGCAGCAGCTCACCCTATTTCAGCGCTTGCCCAGTAATGACTATTCAAACGGTCTTTATCAGCGAGGTTTATTAATAACGGTGAAGTTCAGAAACTGCGTTAGGGTTAGTTTTTAAAAAGCGTGTTTTATACTGTTCAAAAACACTTTTTAACAAAAATGTCAGTTTTTATGCACATCAGGGTCACATGGCTTGCAGCGTGAACGCTAACGAATCGTTGAATCATCCGTGAACGATAAAGAATCACTGAATCGGATCCTCGAACCGAGCACATGTGACGTGCGTGGTCACGTGACGTTACCTTTCTAAGCAACGTGGCCACTCCTTTATTTACTCACGTGCGGGTCATTCAGTCGTTTCAAACAGCTTTGTTAGTATTTGGAAGTAGTTCACAGCTGGACACTGAAGTCTGGACTCGTTTGAAGTGTGTTGCTGGACGGTCGCTGGGCAGGTGAGGCAGGTGAGGCAGGTGAGGGAGGCGGAAGAGGCTTGAGTCAAACAAAGGAGGCAGGCAGGGAGCGGGGTCGTGTTTGGCGTCTGTGGATGGACCCAATGGATTAGAGGTGAGGTGAGCACCTCAGTCTGGGCAGGGTGGGCATGACGATGGTGGAAGAGAGTCCATCCTCCTCGGGGTCCTCGGGGAAGAGCGGTTTGCTGAGCTGGCGCTGGAGCTGGAATCCAGTAAGAGCAGTAAGAGAAGATGAAGATGGGCAGGCCGGACTGGACTCACCTGTCCTCCACAGGCTCGGCTCGCCGCTGAAAAAGAAGAGCTTTGAAGCGGTGAGTGTGGTCATTTTTTTTTCGAATTTTCCGTTCCACCTTAAATGGTGCAGCTGTTATAATGTTATAGTGTAGCTGCTGCACCGTTTAAGGTGGAACGGAAAGTTCCAATAAGAAACGAATTTCAGCCGTTTTCTCACATGCTCGGCTGTTGGTCTTTGCTGACTGACCGCTGACTACATTTAACCCCAGTAAGTCGTGGTCTTTAATTAATGACTGGTGCGAGCGTGTAGGAACAGTGTCCGTGTTTAGAGAGTTTGACTGACTGACTGCCTGCCTGTCTGACTGACTCCATGACCGACTGACTGACTGCCTGCCTGTCTTACTGACTCCATGACTGACTGACTGCCTGCCTGACTTGACTGACTGACTGACTGCCTGACTTGACTGACTGACTCCCTGACTGACTGACTGACTGACTGCCTGGCTGACTGACTGACTGACTGCCTGACTCCATGACTGCCTGCCTGACTGACTTGACAGGCAGACTGACTTGACTGACAGACTGCCTGACTGACTGACAGACTGGCTTGACTGACTGACAGACTGCCTGCCTGACTGACTTGACAGGCAGACTGCCTGACTGACTTGACTGACAGACTGCCTGACTGACTGACTGATTGACTGCCTGCCTGTCTTACTGACTCCATGACTGACTTGACTGACTGACTGACTGACTGACAGACTGCCTGTCTGACTGACTGACTGGCTTGAAGGACTGACTGACTCCTCCGAGCGGCCCAGTCATTCCTCTGATCCGCTCAGTGAGTCACGGACCGGTTTGGTGAGGTTGCAGGTTGAGAGGCGAGGCCGAGACGTGGCCAGGTTGATGTGTTTTGATATGAATTATTCAATGACTCCTAAAAACGATTTAGCATCTGCTAAAAATGATTCAGTAACTATTATGAATTTTTCTGTATGTACTATTAATTCTTTATTATGAATAAGTCACTAACTACAATGAATTATTCAGTGTCTGCTATTAATTATTCAGTATATGCCATGAATTATTAAATATTTGCTGTGAATTATTCATTAACTGCTATCATTTTCTTTCAGTGCTGATGAATTATGAACAATTTACTAAATTATATGAATTTTTCAGTATCTACTTTGAATTTTTCAGTTACTACTATAATGTTCTGTAGTATGAACTATGAATTATTATACATTATTTTCTGACTGCTATGAATTATACAGCAGCTACCATAAACGATATGGCACTTTATTAATAAATTACTTAGTACTTTGCTAAATTTTCTTCGGGATCAATAAAGTCTAAAGCCCATCTATCTATGAATAGATGTATTATAAACTATGTATGGATTATTTAGTACCTACTATGAATTACTAAATATCTACTTATCTACTTCAAATTGTGCAGTATCTGCTGGACATTATTCAGTGTTTAGTACGAATTATTTAGAAAGTACTTTCAATTTTTAAGTACCTACTGTGATCTATTCCAAAGCTTCTATAGACCAGGCAGTGTATCTACTGTTGATTATGGAGTATCTAGGGTTGATTATGGAGTATCTAGGGTTGACTATGGAGTATCTAGGGTTGATTATGGAGTATCTGCTGTTGATTATGGAGTATCTAGGGTTGATTATGGAGTATCTAGGGTTGATTATGGAGTATCTAGGGTTGATTATGGAGTATCTGCTGTTGACTATGGAGTATCTGCTGTTGACTATGGAGTATCTGCTGTTGACTATGGAGGATCTGCTGTTGACTATGGAGGATCTAGGGTTGCTTGATTATGGAGGATCTAGGGTTGCTTGATTATGGAGGATCTAGGGTTGCTTGATTATGGAGGATCTAGGGTTGCTTGATTATGGAGGATCTAGGGTTGCTTGATTATGGAGGATCTAGGGTTGCTTGATTATGGAGGATCTAGGGTTGCTTGATTATGGAGGATCTAGGGTTGCTTGATTATGGAGGATCTAGGGTTGCTTGATTATGGAGGATCTAGGGTTGCTTGATTATGGAGGATCCAGGGTTGCTTGATTATGGAGGATCCAGGGTTGGTTGATTATGGAGGATCTAGGGTTGCTTGATTATGGAGGATCTAGTGTGGGTTGATTATGGAGTATCTAGTGTGGGTTGATTATGGAGGATCTAGGGTTGGTTGATTATGGAGGATCTAGGGTTGGTTGATTATGGAGGATCTAGGGTTGATTATGGAGGATCTAGTGTGGGTTGATTATGGAGGATCTAGTGTGGGTTGATTATGGAGGATCTAGGGTTGATTGATTATGGAGTATCTAGTGTGGGTTGATTATGGAGTATCTAGTGTGGGTTGATTTATGGAGGATCTAGGGTTGGTTGATTATGGAGGATCTAGGGTTGGTTGATTATGGAGGATCTAGTGTCGATTATTGAGGATCTAGTGTCGATTATGGAGTATCTAGTGTGGGTTGATTATGGAGGATCCAGGGTTGGTTGATTATGGAGGATCTAGGGTTGGTTGATTATGGAGGATCCAGGGTTGGTTGATTATGGAGGATCTAGTGTTGATTATGGAGGGTCTAGTGTTTGATTATGGAGTATCTAGTGTGGGTTGATTATGGAGGATCCAGGGTTGGTTGATTATGGAGGATCTAGGGTTGGTTGATTATGGAGGATCCAGGGTTGGTTGATTATGGAGGATCCAGGGTTGGTTGATTATGGAGGATCTAGGGTTGGTTGATTATGGAGGATCCAGGGTTGGTTGATTATGGAGGATCTAGTGTTGATTATGGAGGATCTAGTGTTTGATTATGGAGTATCTAGTGTTGATTATGGAGGATCTAGGGTTGGATGATTATGGAGGATCCAGTGTTGGTTGATTATGGAGGATCCAGGGTTGGTTGATTATGGAGGATCCAGGGTTGGTTGATTATGGAGGATCCAGGGTTGGTTGATTATGGAGGATCTAGTGTTGATTATGGAGGATCTAGGGTTGGTTGATTATGGAGGATCTAGTGTTGATTATGGAGTAATGTATTTGGAGAGTCCTGTGTTTAATGACTGTGGATTATAGTATATGTAACAGTTTTTGAGGTGTATATGCAGTCATATGTAAAAGTTTTGGCAACTTGTGTGTTTTGTCGGTTTATATGTACACAGTGGATATAAAGTCTACACACCCCTGTAAAAATGTGAAAACTGACTCGAGTCATTTTCCCAGCTTTAGTTTGAAGTGGAATTTCACATTAGTGAAAAGTGGAAATCACGTTTGATTGTGAAACTGACAGTAACCTGGTTATCAGACTTCAGTAGCGAGTCTGTCGGCTTCGCGCATCTTTACTCAACAACGTCCACCTAATCGTTCCAGATCTGTCCGAACGCACACAGCCGCCGTCTTCAGGTCACCCCCCAGGTTTTCAGCTGGATCCAGGCGTGAGCTCGGACTGGGTCCTTCCCAGAGGTCGATCTTCTTTTGGTGAAGCTGCTCATTTGTAGATTTGGATGTGTGCTTTGGATCCCTGCTGTGCTGAAGGGTGAAATTCCTCTTCGGCTTTCTAACGGACACCCAGAGGCTTTGTGTCGTAATCGACTGGTATTTGGAGCTCTTCACGATTCCCTTCACTTTGGTGAAAGCCCAAGTCCTGGTTGAAGACCAGCAGCGAAAGGTGCGATGCTGCCACCACCATGCTTCACTGTGGGTACCGTGTTCTGCAAGCATGTCCGATGCCCTAAATTTCAACCGTAATAATAATAATAATAATAATAATAATAATAATAATAATAATAATAATAATGGTATAACATGGTACTTAAGTGCTTTTCAAAAACCCAAAGACAGAATGCAATGTGCAGTTGGGGAACGTAGGTAGAAGATTAGATTTGAAAGTGGGGAGAGAATCAGACCTGCTGGACCTGAGGAGTTTGAGGAGAGGAGCAGATTTTGAGAACGCTCAATCCCTGAAGCTGTGGAGGTTTGATAAAGGAGTAATGAGGAGCCTGAGGAAGAAGATCAGACCGATCAGAGGGAGCGAGGCTGTTAAGAGCTTTGTAAGTGAGGAGCAGGATTTTGGAGAACAGGTGTGATGTGCCCAGGTATGAGTGAGAAGATGGGCAGCAGAGCATCAGAGGACCATCTGGAGCTTGTGAAGAGAAGAGGAGCTAATTCCAGAGAGGGGCGAGTTGCAGTAGTCCTGGAGATGAAGGCGTGAATAAGAGTTTGGGCAGCAGACTGAGAGACGCACAGCCTGATACTGCGCAGGTGGAAGAAAGAAGTTCTCACAGCAGATCTAACGCGAGGACCAAACGAAAGCCTCGGTCTCATCAGGCCGGAACACGTCTCTCCACATGGCTTTGGGGGACTGGACGTGTCTTCATGTCTGGGCTTGGATGTGTTTGTTTGTGAGAAGACTTTTTACCCCGAAGCCCAGACGTGGGAAGAATACGGGACACTGTTGTCACGTGTAGGAGCAGCCAGCACTTGCCAAAAAAATCCTGCACCTCCTTTCAAGCTGCCGTGGGCGTCTTGGCAGCCTCCCTGACCAGTTTTCTCCTCGTCTTCTCATCAGTTTTGGAGGGATGTCCTGGTCTTGGTGTCATTGTTATGCCCCATGTTCTCCACTTGACGGCTGTCTTGTGCGTTTTTGATTTTATGTTTTATTTCTTATATAGTCGTCTCCAGTTCCACCCACTGGTTCTGACTCCCCCAGTCACACAATGCCCCCAGCTCTAGGAGGGTGAAGGTGGACACCGGCTTCATCATAATCGTTAGACCCACCGGTGCAGTGAACGCTGGGGTCCAGAGGACAGGAGCCTCGTTAAGAATCTAGAATATAAATCAAATATTTTTGGTGTTATGTGGAACCCTTTTCAAAAAGGTTCTGTATAGAACCATATATGACCCCTTCTCCATCCGTCTGAAGATCCATTTCACCACACAGAGAACCTTTTACTCATGCAAATGAGTCTTTGAGTGTTCCTAAATAAAACCACCGTCTTTTGACTCTCGGATGATCTGATCTGCTCATCACAGGCTTCTACGCTTCTATCATCCACATCTCACTGCCGTGAAAGCACAGACACCGGGTTCTTCAAAGGTTCTTTAATAAAGACAGCGGTGCCACACTCAAATAAACATCTGCATGGTAAAATGTTCTTCAGATGGGAGTGTGCTGTATATGGTTCTGTATAGGGCATTTATAAAAAGGGTTCTATATAGAACCATATATATCATTCTGAAGAACCATTTCACCAAAAAATGGAAGATGGAACCCTTTTTGGTTCTGTATAGAACCATATACCACTCATTCTTCAGACTGACGGAGAATGTGTTGCGTGTCATTTGAGGGTTCTAACACTGTTATGATGTCAAGCTTGTAATATGTCTTTGGTGCCATATAGAACCATACACAAGACGTTCTCCGTTAGTCAAAAGAACCTTTTCATGATACAGCGCACCCTTTAATCATGCCAAGGGTTCTTTGAGTGTCCATAGTTCTAAATAGAACCACTCTGTTTCCTAAGGAACCACTGAAGAACCATCTTTAAGAGTGATTCAGTTTAGAGGGCGGTCAGTCAGTCACGATCGCTGTTCAGCCGGGAAAGCGGTCACTTTTGGTTCTGTTCCTCACTCAGGGTTCCGTGAATGACTCGAGTTTAATCTTGACTGCATTCTTTCTTCGTATGGCTCTAGATCTCAGGTACTTTGAGCTGTATTATCTAATGCTTTTGTTTTTCTGGTTCTGTGTATAAAAGGTTCTGTACAGGTAAACCTGCCTCTCCAACCTGGTGCACTGATAATGCAGGGAGATTCACTCGAAAGAGGCCCCGGATGTTCTGCTATAGCCCCTGTTAGGATGAAGCGATCTGAACCAAAACATGTGTTCCTGACCCGACCCGGCCCGACCCGGCGTGTGGAATCGATTGCATTATATGCGATGCTGGACGGGAATCTCTGTTTGCTGCCATACACTTGAAGGGGTACGGGGGTCTGCACCCGGAAGTCATAAAGGGAGGCTAAATGTCATGATACCTGCCCGGCGCCTACCCCATCACCCCGACGCAGGGCCGACCCGGCTTGTCCGAAGCTCCGTATGCTGAGGAACTCATTGCGCGCTGTTTGGTCCAGATCGCTTTATCCTAGAGAGAGTTATTACAGAATATTCAGGGCCTCTTTCAAACGAATCTCCCCATGTCGTTTTATTTATTTATTTATTTTATTATTACTTGCCCCCCACCATTCCAGCCCCGACACACACACACACGCGCACACACACACACGCACACACACACAGAACTTAGAAGAGATTAAATAAATAAACAAACAAATAAATAAGGCATAGCTTTATTCACGTGGGACACATGAGAAGCACATCATTCGCGAGTTCAACACAGCCTGAGGTCCGAATGCATCATTAGCGCTCCGAGACTTGTGGCCCCCGCCGCGTGTCTCAGAACGTGCCCTAACTCCCGAGTTGTGCCGGACTGGTAGGCAGATGGTCTGTGATTGGATGAGCGAGGTGTTGACTGAAGGCCGGTTGGGGCTCAGACGGGGGTCATTGTCTGAGCAGACAGAGGGTCATTGTTTACGAGGAGTCTTAACCTCCGTCTCCTCTCGGCAGATTGCATCGGAGGAGCAGCCACCCGAAACCGTGTGCCGTGTGAGCCCAGGAGCCGGCAGAGTGGAGGTAAAGCACACGCTCGCCGTCCTCACAGCCGGAGCGACCGGAAAATCCGGTTCCCCTCAGCACGGCGGTGAAATCAGACCCTCCGTATCGTGATGATCAGCACTTTCTCTCTGACTGACGGCGTTAAACAGTTCCACCTGTCACCTGTGACAACGAGTGGAGTATCACCTTTAAAGGGCCTCATTCTACACACCTGAAAAGGGTTCTCCATGGGTTCCTCAGTAAAGGCAGTGGCCTTCCTGGGGTAATGGTACTGATGCAGGATCAGCTCGTGCTTTTCATATCTAGCACCAAATACAATCCTCTGAGACCTGATCTTAGATCAGCACTCCTACTCTGAGAAGTGGAACCGGTGGTTCTAAATAGAACCATGAGAACCATTTCAAGCTTGAATGGTTCTTTCCATGGTGGAATGGTTCAGATTGATGGAGAATGTGTAGCAGAACCCTTTCTGGTGCCATATAGAATCATATGTAACACATTTTTCACCAATCTGAAGAACCATTTGACCATGCCAAGAACCCTTTAAGGTTCTTTGAGCGTTCCTAAATTAAACCGCCGTCTTTTCTAAAGAACCGTCTTTTTTGAGTGTGTTGGTTGATTGCCTCGATTGATCACAGGTCTCAGACGCTTCTCTCTGAGGTCTGTGATTGGTCAGGATGATCACAGCACACAGTAGAGTAACGCTGATTGGTTAGAAGCTCGTTTGCATATCGGTGCCGTCTGTGACCTCACGATAACGGTTAGGAACCCGCGTATGGTGCAGCCGTGGCCGTAGTCCATATAGCCTCTTGTGCTCGTGGGTGTATTTCAGTTTTTCAGTATCAAAATATGCATAAAATAACAATTTAGTTTATTTGTAAAATCTTCCCTCAGATTAACAGAACCTGTGTTTTCTGATCTCCACATTTCACTATACGCTCACAATTTACTGCTGAAAGTCCAAAAATCTCCGACTCTAAAAGTGATGTTTCCAGAGCAGATCACTGAAGAGACGCCGTCTGTTTATAGTTTAGAGCCCAGATTTGGGGAAAAACGGGTCGACTTTCAGTAGAAAAACAAAGTTCAGCTTCTTTTATTATAAGGGTTTAAAATGACGTCACCGTCTATTAGACTGGAGAGAAGAGCTACAGCCTCACACGACGCCCAGCTTCTGAATGGAGCTTATGGAATATGAACGTTATGGAGAACATGACCGAGTGTGTTCTGGACCCCCCGGTGGTTCCACAGAGTTATAGATGTTCAGTAAGTGGTATCAGAGAGAGCTCTGCAGGTGTTGCTGATGTTCTGGTTAAACGCCCGTTCTCTGTGTTTAAGGCCTGTGTGAGGAACGTGGCGTGTGCTGGACGTGCGCTGAGGAACGCCTTCTTATCCAACGGGCAGGAAAACTGGAAAGCCCACGTCAAACTAGCCAGAATCATCAAGTAAGTCCAGCCACGTTTAAAAAGGACCTGAAGCAGAACCCTCGGAAAGAACCTGCGAGGAACCGGCCATGAGCAGACCTCTGTTATGAAAGGCTCTGATTCCACAGGCAGATCAGCTTATAATGTTCTTACAGTCTCATCGTGAGAACCACTAGATCTGCAGTTAAGGTTCCGTGCGCTCGGGTTGAAGTCATTAACACTCCGCAGGTTCTTTGTACGTGACACGAGCAGGTTTTATAGTAAATGTTTGCAAGCTGATTATTTCACTTATAATTCGTGATATGGAAATTTCAGTGGGTGTGAAGTTTACGTACACTTCCATAAAATTCCTGAGAATGACATCACGACTTTAGAAGCTTCTGATGGGTTAATTGGCATCGTTTGAGTTAATTGGAGGGATGTGTAGCAGTACTGTAATCGTGTGCGAGCAGCGAGGCCAAAGCCCTGACTCGCAGTGTGTCCCAGGGTCACTAGGCTGTCCCGTTCCGAAGGCCGGGAAATGTGTCGGGAACAGCGGGGCTGTCGCACAAACAGAAAATCCGCCATAGGGCAGATTTTGAAGGACTCGCCTTCGTAGCCCGTGTCCTTGGAAGCCCCTGAATTGGGACGCACCAGTTTCACCAGTTCTGTCAGGACTGGGCCGACATTCCAGCAGCTTCTTGCGAGAAGCTTGCGGAAGGCTGCCTGAGGTGTTTGACCTCTGAGCCACTGGGGATGTGCTCAGATAAATAACAGCTGAAATAAATGATTGCGTTTAGTGTTATTCTGACGTTTCACATCCCAGAAAGTGAGGCAGTGATCCGAACGGACCTCAGAGAGGGAATGTGTGCTGGGACTCCACGCCTGAAACTGAGTTGAAATGAGCGAGGCTGAGGTGAACGTAAACTTCTGACGGAGCCGCTCACCAAGATCTAGTGTGCAGGCTGTGTTGCTGTGTGTGTGTGTGTGTATAAAGTGTGCGCTGCTGTTTCGGTG
>NC_051213.1:51319566-51332066 GCF_015220715.1 Pygocentrus nattereri
GGCTCTCCGCTGTGACTTCAGAAATCAGAGCCAGTGGCAGAGCGGCGTGAGTCTGCTCTTACGGCTGGTCCCCCTCACGCAGCTCCGTGCTGGGACCCCCAAACCGTGAGTACAGAGTCAGAATTGCTTATTCTGTATTCACCACCACTCAGTCATCACTTTCATATGAAAGCGTTTTCAACCGTTTTAACTCCTTTAGTGCGTCAGTTTGTTAGAAGCTGTAAAAAAAAAAAAAAAAAAGACTAGGTGATGATGATGATGATGATGATGATGATGATGATGACTCATTAACATATACAGTCCTTCGCAAAAGTTTGAACGCCCCCGTTTTATTAGATATCTTGTTTCATGTTGGGTGAATTGTGCTGTAACATTTGCCATTTTATGTTTTCGTTAATTGAAGCCGTGATTTGACCAGGTGTACCCAAACTTCTGCACACAGTGAGAGCGTAACGTATGGGCCCTTTAACGTGCCCGCTGTTTACTGTAATCAGCGGCTCTGTGTGGTGTTGATGTAAGACGGTGTCTGAGCGTGATGAAGCCTGCCTGTCTCGCCCTCTCGTCGCTCTGTCTGCTTTACATCACCAGTACAGTGTCAGCTTCACGTAAACGGGTCCAGGATCAGTTTCCAGCTCATGATGGCTGAAAACGGGCAGTTATGGGCCTTTAGGGCCACTTTACTGCTTAAGAGTGCAGTTCCGTCAGCCTCCAGCAGGTGTCTACGTGAGATCAGGTGACTGAGGGAAGGTTTTTCCAGGTTTTCCGGTCCCAGTGGAGTATTTGTGCCCCCGGTGTGATGAATTCAGCGCATGGGCTCTGGTTTGATCAGCGGGGAGTCTGTAGAGGAGGTGCAACTCATTCACACTCAGAACATCCGCAGTCACGTGTTTAAATGGTTCTGTGCATGGTGAAATGGTTCTTTCAGTTGAATGGAGAATCTGATGTAGGAGGTTCTGTAAAGAATCTTTTCGAAATGGGTTCTATATAGCACCAAAAAGGGTTCTTCTGTTGTTACGGTGTCAGGCTTATCGTGACATAAGAACCCTTTTTCTGATCCGTCTGAAGAACCACTTCACCTTTTAAAGAACTTTTCAGTCATGCAAAGTTCTTTGAGTGATGCTGGTTCTATATAGAACCATTGCCTTTACTAAAGAACCCCTGAAGAACCATCATTTTGAAGTGTGTCATCACACTTCCCAGTGCTTCACACACACACAGAAGGACAAGCGGTGCTTGGAGAGGAGCTCATGACGTTCTGCGACTCGGAACCTCAGAAAGGCTCTCGCGCAGATGCTGACAGCAGTCAGGCCAGTTGGACGTGCTAAACTGCCCCTGGGAGTTATTGACTGTCTGTGTCTGTCTGTCTGCCCTGCGATGGACTGGCGACCTGTCCAGGGTGTATCCTGCCATCCGCCCGATGACCGCTGGGATAGGCTCCAGAACCTGATAGGCTCTGGTTCTGATTGGTTCCGATGTGCTAACTGATTAGAACGTGTGGAGACACGCTTGCGTTAACCTTTATTTAGGGATATATGAGTGAAGCTCAGTGACTCTATGAACATGTGCAGACCTGAAAATCATGGATATAAACAAAAAAAGACATTTCCATTTACAATTAGCAGAAAATAAATATTCATACATTATGTTAATGATGATGATTATATTCATATTAAGGTTTTAAAAACATGAATTAGCATTTCCGTGATCCCATCGAATGTCTTTGCATGGAATGACTCCGCTAACAGACTTTAAATTAGCTTGGCAAGTGAAGTCCCAGGTGGTTGCTAGGCTGTTGCTGTGTTATCCCTAGTGGTTGCCATTGATCTTGCTAGGGTTTTGCTATAGGATCCCAGGTGGTTGCTAGGGTGTTGGTATGGTATCTCTGGTGGTTGCTAAGGTCACTGCTATGGTACCCCAGGTGGCAGCTGTGGTGTTGTTAGGCTTTGGTTTTGTTATCCTAAGTGGTTGCTAGGCTGTTGCTGTGGTATCCCTTGTGGTTGCTAAGGTGTTGCTATGATATCCCAGTCGCTTGCTAACACGCTGCTAGGCCACATTAGAAACCAATAAAACATAAAACGTGGTCGGTGCAAAGATTATGGAGCTTTTTATATATTATATTATGTTGGAATATTTTCCAGTACGGTGAAAATAGTGGATACATAAAACAGTAAAGATTAAAAGTGAAGTGCCCCGAATTTGGCAGAGAAATGTGATGCCGTATTTCTGTTCTCTGTAGAGGACGTTTTAATATGACGGGGCGTGATTACAGTAATGTCTGGATTGTCCTGGTCCTGATCCGATCAGGGCAGCCCTAATTCTGATCAGTTTGGAATGTTTTCCCGGGGCCGGATCGATCGGTCTGCGCAGTGCGGATCAGCAGATGGGGCGGGAATGGGCCTAAATGGCTCCGTCTCGTCCGTCTGTGTGTGTGTGTGTGTGTGTGTGTGTGTGTGTGTGTGTGTGTGTGTGTGTGTGTGTGTGTGTGAAAGTGGGTCAGTGAGTGTCTGTCTGTTCGGGAAGTGCCCCCTCACCGTTTCCCTGCATCACCGCTGCTTCCTCTCTCTGCCCCGGCGTGACGCGTGACCGCCGCTCAGCTGCCCCGTTCAGTTAAAGTGAGTAAACAGTGATTGTGCATTAGGAGGTGCAGAGCTGTGTCTGTAGAGGACGTGTAAACGTGATTTCACCTGGACAATCAACAAAAACATAGAATTTGACTGGGGCGCACACACTTTCGCACACGAGTGATTGTTCTCTGAGCGTGAATCTTGAAAATAAAAATGATCAAATTTGTGCGAATTATTATTATTATTATTAGTAGTAGTAGTAGTATTACTGTTGTGGTTTCTTTACAGGCAGATTTTTTTTTATTAGTCTTTTTAATAAGTTTATTAATGGTTATTAATAACAACACAAACACCTTAAGAACTAAACACTCAGATGTTGCTGGTTACTGATCTTCAGGAGCTTCTCAGCACCGTCACATTCATATTAATCACATTCAGCCGTTATAGCCGTTTTAATATGTGCTGGTTTTGAGTTTGAGACCTGATGCTCTGTGTGTGTGTGTGTGTGTGTGTGTGTGTGTGTGTGTGTGTGTGTGTGTGTCTGTGTGTGCACGCAGATGTAACGAAGAGACTGAGATGACCGCTGACCGGTGCAGCCGTGTTGTCCAGATGAGAGCTCTAGAGCGCCTCACGTCCACGGTGAGAATCACAGCTTTCCACTTCTTAGATCCGTGTTAGACACTTTAAAGCGATAGTTCAGCCTAAAATCCCACTTTAGCCCACATTTAGTCCTTTAACCAGGACAAGCTCTCAGCGCTCACTGGTGGGAATGAGCTTCCGTTACTTGTTCCGTTACAACAGGAACCCTGTTGGGTTTCGTCCTGAAGTTCCTGTGATATGGGCCTGGATTATATTAATCCCCTGCTATTCAGCGCCATCAGCCAATCAGCCAATCAGGCCCCATTTGCCTTGCACTGTAATAGCTGCGTCTGATGAATGAACCAGGGAAGGGGTCACTCCGGCGTCTGAGCCGTGGTGTTGTCGTGTGTTGGATGTTGGTCATGCTTTGTGCAGTCATGTGGGCTTTCAGGCGAAGGTGTGAAGTGTTATTGTAAGTGATGCACAGCGCAGTTATTACAGCACAGAGGACGTAGTTCTTCTTCAGACCTCCCCCTGTAATGAACCCAGCGCCGCAGGTGCGCTGACCTGGTCAGTACGTTAGGCCGTGCTGACTGCGCTTTGCCTCCAGCTGTTAAGGTACTGCTGCTCAAGGTGAGGCCGTGCACCTGCCGTCACCTTGACAACCGAAATAGAAACTCTGGCCCGCGATTCCGCCTCGGACCGGAGCGCTGAAGGACGAGATGGAGCGAACTATTCATTTTATACGGAGATACTGCATGTCCAGCTCTGCTGGTCATACATCGAATGCTGACTCCAGGATTTCAGTCTCCAGTCTGCCTTGTTGATTAGATTAAGATTAAGTTACTATTATTAGTCCCACGACGGGGAAATTACACCTCCACATTTAACCCGTCCGTGCAGTGAAACACCACACACACACTAGGGGGCAGTGAGCACACTTGCCCAGTGCGGTGGGCAGCCCTATGCACAGTGCCCAAGGAGCAGTTGGGGGTCATTAACTGTAGAAATAATCCCAGGTTATATAGTCCAGCGCTATAACATGACCTGTAGAAACAATCCAAGGTTGTACTAATCCAGTACTACGAAAGAAAGGGTACAAATAAAATTAATGTAGTGCTGTGAAACGAACCGTAGAAATAAACGCAGATTATATTAGTCCTGTACTAAGAGCAAAGACTATAAATAATCCCACTTTATATTAATCCAGTGTAATAAAATAAAAAACCTAGAAATAACCCCAGTTTATAGCAGTGATCCCAGGTTATAGTAAGAGTATAGTACAATACAGTATACTGTAGTGAAGTGGGGGGGGGGGGGGGGTAACCCTAACCCTAATCCTAATCCCCAGATTATACTAATCCAATATTAAAATCTCCTGAGCAGATGAATACAGTGTGTTTGTCAGATAGTTGTGTGTTATGATTAGATGGTCCACAGGCTCTCCAGTTAAAGGGCTCATATGATGGAAAACTGGATCTTCTCTTTGAGTTCTTTGATGTAGTTTGTAGACATAGGAAAACTTTTCCTAACGTGCCATTTACTCCCCGGCCATGTGAGGAAAGTAAGCGTTGTTTGAACGGCATCACAAAAGCTCATTTACATATATCTGCCTACTTAGCCTACAGCAGTTTAGCCCCGCCCACTCAGACAGATGTTACACAGACCCACATCAGTTACCAAGGCAACAGAGTAACAATCGGCCTGTTTAAGTCAAAATGGTCACGCAGGAATGAATTAGGACTGTCTGTCACAACCGTCACAAAGTGGGAAGTGGACAGTATAAATGTGGGACATGGGCCCTTTAAGAAGCTTTCTCCCTGTCCTTGGCAGGGATGTGAAAGGTAGCATTAGCGGCGCTGACGATCCGGCTCAGCGTGGCTCTGTTCCCACATCAGCCCCATTTATCACTGGCTTTAGTCTGAAGGCCTGACCGGGAGCTGGCTCTGCACGGCCTCCTGGGAGATGTAGTGTTTGTGGGCCACTGAGCCGGGTTAAACGCTTGAGCCCCGAGCGTACTCTCAGACACGCATCGGTTCTTCACCCATGTGTGATGTGGAGTTGAAGTTCTCTAAACTCCCATAAAACAGCGTCTCAGTCATCAGGCAGTGAATTCAGAACCAGTTCATGTAGGAACTTTCTGTAGGAGCTTTTAGAGGGACGTCTGGTTCCCATCACCACCACTGTGAGGAGCTTTTAGAGGGACGTCTGGTTCCCATCACCACCACTGTGAGGAGCTTTTAGAGGGACGTCTGGTTCCCATCACCACCACTGTGAGGAGCTCTGACTCGGTCAGTTTATACAGAAACCAAACGGCTCTGATTACATCATAACTGTTTAATCACACATCATTTTTGAAGAGTTGGTGGAGTTCCCCTTTAAGTCCGGCTGCTAGCTCTGGTGACTGCGGTCCAGCAGGCCGGCGCTCATTAGCGTTAGTGCATCCGTGCTTGATTGGAGAGAGTGATGTCTGGCAGGAGGCTCCCTTTAAAGCTGTGTGTTCCAACAGGTGCAGAGTGAACTGATGGTGGCGCTGGCTCGCAAAGCGCAGAGCAGATCAGGTAACGCTTCTAATTCATCGCTGCAGAACAGATCCGGCTGATCGATTTCTCTAGTGTGACTTTCAGTTGCAAAAACATTGGAAGCTGGAGATTTGGACCAATTACAGAGACGACAGCCCCACCAGTGTCCAGTAACAGTGTCCAGTGCTTAGTTTAATTAGACGTTTCCTTGTTTACTTGTTTGTTTGTTTGTTTGTTTGTTTGTTTGTTTCCTGTGTTTGTGTTTGTTTTATTTCTTCCTCTGACGTCCACTTATCAGTACATAAAATCCTTTTAAATTAAATAGGCTGCGTTTCTTACTGTTACATTAGGACTGATACACACCGGTCAGGCGTAACATTCTGACCACCTCCTTCTTTTTATGCTTATTGTCCATCTGATCAGCTCCACTGACCGTTCAGTTCCCCTCTGTAGTTCTACAGTTACAGACTGTAGTCCATCTGTTTCTCTGATACTCTGTTACCCTGTTCTTCAGTGGTCAGGACCCCCATGGACCCTCACAGAGCAGGGACTGTTTGGGTGGTGGATCATTCTCACGTGGTGGTGGTGGTGTGTCTTGTGCTGGTACGAGTGGATCAGACTTGGCAGTGGACAGTGACCATAAAAACGAGGAGGTGGTCATAATGTTATGCCGGTGTATGCAAATGAACACACCTTATAACTTCAGTGTCAGTGGGCGGGGCTGAACTGCTGTTTCCCGTCTGGTTTTCAGCTCTTTCCATATACGGGCTGTAGGGATGCCAAACTTTAACACAGTTCAGAGGAAAACTCAGCATTTTCCACTGTGTTGCCCTTTAACGGGGACTTATCGTCAGTGTTCCTTCAGGCTGTGGTTAATTCTGAACGGCTTTCTGCAGTGACTGAGGAACCCAGTCCGGACCGCGGTGCCGCCCCCCCGGCTCAGATGCTGTGCTCCAGTGAGAAGAAGGTATGTAAAGGTTCTGGAGATCATATATGATCTATGAATGAATACGAATATGGTGATATTTTTCAGTATCATGATGAATTTTATTACAGTGTGAACATCGATAAAAATCACATGATAGTATTTTTAGCTCTGCTGGTTCTTTTCGGTCTTTTCCAAAGAAAAATTAAATAACGTGGTGCGCGTGTAGATATGTATAGATATGTATGGATATGTATGGATGGGGAGAATACGCAGGTGTTCTGCTGTAGTGATGTCGGCCGAGTCAGTGAATCCGCATGTTGTTCTCGGGGATTTTGAGCCGTTTGTTTTGGTCCATCCATCACGACACGCTGTAAAGGGCAGCTGGTGACTTCAGATATTGTCAGAAACTGAAAATGGAGTTGGATGGTTTTACAGTTCTTGGCATGATGTGAAGTCGCCAGCTGCCCTTTTCATGGTCTTAGAATTCCAGGATGAATATAGATACGTCCTCTTTCTGCTACCTGCCTTTAAAAGGCGAGTCATTTCCTTTTCCTGTGCGGTTTCCTCTGTGTAAATACACACACCCACAGTACTGTACACAGCCCTGCTCAGCGCAGGTGTCTTTGCTTGTATGAACGCTGCATCATTAGAATAGATGCAAATAAACAAGAACACTAAGCAGTAATAAATAAAGCGTAATCGATGTGGATGATGACACGAACCGCAGATGAGGCTTTAATCAGGCAATAACATGCGGTGATTTAAAACGTCTCAATACATATAAATACGTCTTTAAATGTGGTTTAAATACACACACATACACACGCGCACACACACACATATATACACACGCGCACACACACATATACACACACGCACACACACACATATACACACGCGCGCACACACACATATACACACGCGCACACACACACATATATACACGCGCACACACACACATATATACACGCACGCACACACATACACGCGCACACACACACATATATACACGCGCGCACACACATACACGCGCACACACACACATATATACACGCGCGCACACACACACATATACACACGCGCACACACACACATATACACACGCGCACACACACATATACACACGCGCGCACACACACACATATATACACGCACGCACACACATACACGCGCACACACACACACATATATACACACGCGCACACACACATATACACACGCGCACACACACACATATACACACGCGCACACACACATATACACACGCGCACACACACACATATACACACGCGCACACACACACATACATACACGCGCACACACACATATACACGCGCGCACACACACATATACACACGCGCGCACACACACACATATACACACGCGCGCACACACACACATATACACACGCGCACACACACACATATACACACGCGCACACACACATATACACACGCGCACACACACACATATATACACGCACGCACACACATACACGCGCACACACACACACATATATACACACGCGCACACACATACACGCGCACACACACACACATATATACACACGCGCACACACACATATATACACGCGCGCACACACACATATATACACGCGCGCACACACACATATACACACGCGCGCACACACACATATATACACGCACGCACACACATGCACGCACGCACACACATACACGCGCACACACATATACACACGCGCACAGACACACGCGCGCACACATACACACGCGCGCACACACATACACACGCGCACACACACACATATATACACGCACGCACACACATACACGCGCACACACACACACATATATACACACGCGCACACACATACACGCGCACACACACACACATATATACACACGCGCACACACACATATATACACGCGCGCACACACACATATATACACGCGCGCACACACACATATACACACGCGCGCACACACACATATATACACGCACGCACACACATGCACGCACGCACACACATACACGCGCACACACATATACACACGCGCACAGACACACGCGCGCACACATACACACGCGCGCACACACATACACACGCGCACACACACATACACACGCGCGCACGCGCGCACACACACACACACACACACACACACACACACACACACACACACACACACACACACACACACACACACACACATATATATATATATATATATATATATATATATACACACACACATACACACGCACACACACACACATACACACGCGCACACACACATACACACACACACACACACACACACTTTCTAAGCTGCTTCTCCCTCGGGGTGGGGGGCGATGCGGGAGCCTATCCCAGCGGTCCATCGCAGGGCAAGTGGTGGGTTAAATAATCAGACGATACTCTTACAGCGTCCTCCGATGGAAGACGAGTTTATGGACTATATTTCAGATGATCTTGCTTCTTTATCCTCACCGTGAGATCTCAGGTCATGTGCCGTTTTCACTGTGTTTATGGTTTTTATGCGTGACATGAATCGGAATATTTTCCATTAAAACTGTACCGACTCTTATGGGTCTCTCTGCAGATCAGGCTGAGAGACGCTGAGCCGGTTCCGTTCGGCTGTTAGATGATTGTCCGTTGTTCATGTTCAGTTCTGGAACGTGAAGCCGTGCTGAGCGTGTCGGCCCCGGATGAGGTTAAACTTCTTTAAATAGGCAGTGGAGCAAATATGGAATTCCTCTGGTGGTCGGCGGAGAGGGCAGATTCCTTTCTGTTTCCCTCGCTTTAAGAGATGAGGTCATTAATGCTGTGTCCAGGAAGTCCTCTCTCTGGGTATGTGCCTGTGTTTGTGTGCAGGTGCGTATCGTCATATCTCTAAAATAGTATCTTCAGAGAAGAAGGAAGAACATTCCTAATGCGGAATTCCAGCAATTTTTAAACATTCAGAGTGGCTTAACAATTCGGAGACTTACCAAGACGTCTTCACAGTGGTGGTGATGGGAACCAGGCGTCGCCATGACTACAACACAGATATAGACACTTTATTTACCATCCAGAACCACCAGAGAACCTACACGAGTCTTCTGAGCTTATATGGAATGCTGATGGGAATTCTGACTCTGTTCACCACTGTGAGCAGTTCTGACTCCCAAGTTTAGAACAGATCATCATATTTGTTTATAATTGAAAAGTTTTCCTTTAAATTGAATAATGATTACAGGAGTGCTTTGCTGGAGCAGTTTTTGTCTTATGAACATTTATAAACCTTTTAAATGGCTCCAAAATGCAGGTTGCTTCTGGGCCGAACCCTAAAAATCAGCCCCAGCCCATTATCCCTCCTCCACCAAACTCCACTGTTGGCTCTGCATTCCGGTAGGCAGAGTTCTCCTGGCATCCACCAAACCCAGACTCGTCATCAGACTGACAGATAGAGAAGCGTGATCACTCACTCCAGAGTTCACGGCTCCACTGCTCCAGAGTCCAGTGGCGGCGCTTTACGCCCCTCCAGCCGACGTTTGACATCGCACATAGTGATCTTAGGCTTGTGTGCAGCTGCTCAGGCATGGAAACCCATTTCATGAAGCTCCTGGTGTAGTTTTTGTGCTGACGTAGCTTGCAGAGGGAGTTTGGAGCTCTGTCGGGAGTGCCGCTATAGAGGAATGGTCCCAGTCTGTGAGTTTTCATGGAGTTATTTTTACTCTTAGACACTTCCATTACACAGTAACAGCACGTATTGGGCAGCTGTGACTGAGGAGGCATCTTATTACTGAGCCTTATTTCACGTCACTGAGCTCTTCAGTATGACCCTCTACTGCCTTGTTTGTCTATGGAAGCTGCAAGACTATGTACTTGTTTTTATACACCTGTTAGCAATGACTGTGTCTGAAACACCTGAACCCAATAATTAGGAGGGGTCTTCACATACTTCTGGCTGAAGCACGTCCCAGTTGCAATGTGCAACAGTATAATGGCAGTATGACGTTCTGCCCAGCCCTCATGCCCTTCCTCAGGTTTTCTCCCACTTTGTGGACATTATGAAACTTCCTATGCAGGACTGGAGCCACTGGCAGATGTTTCCTGGCCACCCCCACCCCTCGGCTTCGTGCACGAGAGGGGGTATAAGAGAGAGGCCGTTCATTCGAAGCCTGCGGAGAAGGTGCTGTGATCTGCAGCTCAGTGAAGCTGCTGCGCTGGATTAGCTGCCCTTTCAGCTCGTACGCGGAGTGGACTGATGCGTTAGCAGCTGGACTGTGATCTGTCTGATGGTCATGGCGTGGGACTGTGGCCTCAGGTTTGTGTTCTCTGTCTCCCCTGCGCTGCAGCATGGCCCTCCAGCTGGATTACACCCCACAGAGGGAATGAGACGCGTGGAGATGGTCCAGAAACTGGCCAAGGTCCTGCACAGCCCCCTGAGACCTGCTGAACGACCTGCTGAGGTGAGAGTGCTTTTAAAAAATATGAATCGCCGCTGTAGCTTAAAACCTCGCAGGTGATATTAAACCCCTCAAACTCATTTCAGCTCATCACCATCATAACATGCTTTACATTCATAGAACCACTGAATGACTCAGAGTGGATACTGAATAATTCATACTGGATACTGAATAATTCATACTGGATACTGAATAATTCATACTGGATACTGAATAATTCATAGTAGTTACTGAATAGTTCATAGTAGTTGCTGAATAATTCAGAGCAGATGCTGAATAATTCATAGCGGGTATTGAATAATTCATAATGGATCGTGAACAATTCATAGCAGATACTGAATAATTCATAGCAGATACTGAATAATTAATAGTGGATACTGAATAATTAATAGCGGATACTGAATAATTAATAGCGGGCACTGAAAACTCCTAGAATGAACTGAATGATCTAGAGTTAAGGAGTTATTATGCAATTTCCCTCTGGGATCAGTAAAGTTCAATCTGTCTATCTATGTATCTTGTATATAAATGATCCGTGTGTGTGTGTGTGTGTGTGTGTGTGTGTGTGTAGTGGTGTTGTGTGTGTGTGTGTGTGTGTGTGTGTGTAGTGGTGTAGTGTGTGTGTGGGTGTAGTGTGTGTGTGTGTGTGTGTGGGTGTAGTGTGTGTGGGTGTAGTGGTGTAGTGTGTGTGTGTGTGTGTGTAGGGTGTAGTGTGTGTGTGTGTGTGTGGGTGTAGTGGTGTAGTGTGTGTGTGTGTGTGGGTGTAGTGGTGTAGTGTGTGTGTGTGTGTAGTGGTGTAGTGTGTGTGTGTGTGTGTGTGTGTGTAGTGTGTGTGTGTGTGTGTGTAGTGTGTGTGTGTGTAGTGGTGTTGTGTGTGTGTGTGTGTGTGTGTAGTGTGTGTGTGTGTAGTGGTGTAGTGTGTGTGTGTGTGTGTGTGTGTGTGTGTGTGTGTGTGTGTGTAGTGGTGTAGTGTGTGTGTGTGTGTGTGTGTGTGTAGTGTGTGTGTGTGTGTGTGTAGTGTGTGTGTGTGTGTGTGTGTGTGTGTGTGTAGTGTGTGTGTGTGTGTGTGTGTGTGTAGTGTGTGGGTGTAGTGTGTGTGTGTGTGGGTGTAGTGTGTGTGTAGGGTGTAGTGTGTGTGTGTGTGTGTGGGTGTGGGTGTAGTGGTGTAGTGTGTGTGTGTAGGGTGTAGTGTGTGTGTGTGTGTGTGTGTGTGTGTGTGTGTGTAGTGGTGTAGTGTGTGTGTGTGTGTGTGGGTGTAGTGTGTGTGTGTGTAGTGTGTGTAGTGTGTAGTGTGTGTGTGTGTGTGTGTGTGTGTGTGTGTGTAGTGTGTGTGTGTGTGTGTGTGTGTGTGTGTAGTGGTGTAGTGTGTGTGTGTGTGTGTGGTGTAGTGTGTGTGTAGTGGTGTTGTGTGTGTGTGTGTGTGTGTGTGTGTGTGTGTGTGGTGTAGTGTGTGTGTGTGTGTGTGTGTGTGTA
>NC_051213.1:51334566-51374566 GCF_015220715.1 Pygocentrus nattereri
TGTGTCTGTGTGTGTGTGTGTAGTGGTGTAGTGTGTGTGTGTGTGTGTGTGTGTGTGTGTAGTGGTGTAGTGTGTGTGTGTGTGTGTGTAGTGGTGTAGTGTGTGTGTGTGTGTGTGTGTGTGTAGTGGTGTAGTGTGTGTGTGTGTGTGTGTAGTGGTGTAGTGTGTGTGTGTGTGTGTAGTGGTGTAGTGTGTGTGTGTGTGTAGTGGTGTAGTGTGTGTGTGTGTGTGTGTGTAGTGTGTGTGTGTGTGTGTGTGTGTGTAGTGGTGTAGTGTGTGTGTGTGTGTGTGTGTGTAGTGGTGTAGTGTGTGTGTGTGTAGTGGTGTAGTGTGTGTGTGTGTGTGTGTGTGTGTGTGTAGTGGTGTAGTGTGTGTGTCTGTGTGTGTGTGTGTAGTGGTGTAGTGTGTGTGTGTGTGTGTGTGTGTGTGTGTAGTGGTGTTGTGTGTGTGTGTGTGTGTGTGTGTGTGTGTAGTGGTGTAGTGTGTGTGTGTGTGTGTGTGTGTGTGTGTGTGTGTGTGTGTAGTGGTGTAGTGTGTGTGTGTGTGTGTGTGTGCGCACGCCTGCATACGCACAGAGAAGGATGGACACCGTGAGCTTCTGGCTGTGATTATGGAGATGGGTTTTCAGAAGATGTGGCTTATAGAGTGCGTCTCTCAGACTGTTAGCAGGGTTCTGCCCTTACTGTGGGGCGGAGCCTCACCCTGCATAAGAGATCAATTAATTATCTCATGCCCGTCTCTGATTGGCTGACCTTACCAAGGTCCTGTTTGTCCACCTCCTCTCCGTTGCTGCTTATTAACAATGGCAGGAAAATCTGCCCCAGTTGGACCGGACCAAACCGGCGGCACTCGCTGCTGAACTGAGACGATGGATTGTCCTTATTAAAGGCCTTTGTGGGGTTGACCTTTCCTCCCAGGTCTGTCCAGAAGGTCAGTGTGACTTTAAGCTGTATTGTGATAAGTTTGAAAGCTGAAGCGAGGCTGGGCTGCTAAAGGAGCTCGCCTGGGTCTCGTGTTCCGGCTCTGACTGGTTCAGTGAAGACTGGGAGCGATTCAGCTGGAGGCCTTTTTAGCTGAAGTGACAGAAGTAGCACCAGGTGTTCTCCTCCGAGGAGTCGAGCTCCGGTGGCGCTGCTCCCGCAGCACAGTGAAGGTTTCTAAGCTGGCACTGCTGAAATTTTAAGCCGCGCTTTAGTGATGATGTGAATGATGACGTCACTCAATGAGTTGCTGCCTTATTTTTACGAGGGACAGATGACCGGACAGATGACCGGACAGATGACCAGACAGATGACCAGACACAGACAAATGGCACATTAACCCCCTGATGCTCGTCGTCTCTCGGCTCTCTCGCCGTGGACGAACCTTTTGTGGATTAATTCAGTGGCGCCCAGTCAGATAGTTGATGTGTTGAGATTTAACCCAGGAACAAGCCCCGAGGAGGAGCTACAGCTGGTAAACATTATTTTATATTAAAACATTATTAAAACAATATTAGCCTGCTTTGGGACTTTTAGCCACGCCCCCAAAGCGGCCGAGTCAGCTCAGCGTAATGAAAATACAGCGTTCGCTTAGACAGAGCAGCTCCTGCTGCTGTTGCACTGAACAACCAGCTCTGCTGCCAGGAGAACCTCCTCCACGCCCTCTGGACCGCACACACCTACAGAGCACGCTGGGATCTCCTCACCTTTCCCGGGTGCAGTAAACCTCGTATCTCCATTTTTGTCGTTTTTTAGTTTTTGACCGTCTGAAAACGCCTGTTGTTCTTTACACTGTGTGTAAATCATTTCATGATGAATGGACTAAAAGAACCGGCCCAGAACGACTTGGACAGAACTCTGGTTCCATTAAAAGTACAGTAGGTTTTTCCGTGTCGTGTGAAGTGGCCGTGGTGGAGATGCGAGGTTTGGTCCGACAGCAGTGAAGGAAGTTCATCACTGCTCCTCTTCTTCTGGAGTGGCCTGCTGTCCTTTACTGCTGTGACGCTGTGGGACGAGTGAAGGCTCAGCGCGTCGTATCAGTGAAAGATAAAATACAAGCTCCGCCCTGAAACGCCGCCGTTACTGTTGATCCAGATTCCGTAAAACTAACCGGCCCGACTTTTTCAGTCTCAGCGTCATTTCTGACTCCGTGTTTAATTACTATGGAAATATGAAGAACGTCAGTTCAATTCAGTTGTAGTGTTAATGAATCCACATCGTTAATGCTAAATTAATAGTTTTAATGATGACTATTAATGCTAATTAATTAACTTCATGCTAAATGAATAGTTTTAATGATGACTATTAATGCTAATTAATTAACTTCATTCATGCTAAATGAATAGTTTTAATGACTTTATTAATGCTAATTAATTAACTTCATGCTAAATGAATAGTTTTAATGACTTTATTAATGCTAATTAATTAACTTCATGCTAAATGAATAGTTTTAATGACTTTATTAATGCTAATTAATTAGCTTCATGCTAAATGAATAGCTTTAATGACTTTATTAATGCTAATTAATTAACTTCATGCTAAATGAATAGTTTTAATGACTTTATTAATGCTAATTAATTAACTTCATGCTAAATGAATAGCTTTAATGACTTTATTAATGCTAATTAATTAACTTCATGCTAAATGAATAGTTTTAATGACTTTATTAATGCTAATTAATTAACTTCTTGCTAAATGAATAGTTTTAATGACTTTATTAATGCTAATTAATTAACTTCATGCTAAATGAATAGCTTTAATGACTTTATTAATGCTAATTAATTAACTTCATGCTAAATGAATAGTTTTAATGACTTTATTAATGCTAATTAATTAACTTCATGCTAAATGAATAGTTTTAATGATGACTATTAATGCTAATTAATTAACTTCATGCTAAATGAATAGCTTTAATGACTTTATTAATGCTAATTAATTAACTTCTTGCTAAATGAATAGTTTTAATGATGACTATTAATGCTAATTAATTAACTTCATGCTAAATGAATAGCTTTAATGACTTTATTAATGCTAATTAATTAACTTCATTCGAGACTGCTGTGCATGTTTTGGGCGTATATGGAGAGCCTGAACAGAGCCGGATGTGGAGGATGGAGCAAAGCGCCTCCAGGGCTTTACGGTTTCTTCGTGGCGCGTAGTTCACATCGTTTAGGTAAATGACTGGGCGGAGTCAGTGCCACGCCTCACTGGGCCGATGGCATCGCACCCGTGGAGGCGCCCGTATCGCAAACCTTACCCTGAAAACAGAATATTCACACTATTCCAGCCTCTCGTCTCCACCTACATCAGTGTTTCGACGCGTCTGGACGGCGCTCTGATTTAGATCCCCGAGAACATTCCACACATTCTGAGGAGCATCTCTGCTTTCGCTCAAACCGCGGCAGCAGCGGCGCTGCAACCTCTGGAGTTCAGACTGCAGTGTGAACCGAGACCGTCAGAGCTGGGCCTTCAAAATGGGGGAAAAACCACCTATTGCTCATTTCCACTAGCATTCCTATGGGATTCTGAATAGTATGTTAGCGCTGAGCTAATGCTGGTGAATATGAGCATTTCATGGCGGTTCTAGATTAAAGTTGGACGTTTGAATCTTGTGACGGACACGTTCATATATCTGATGATGATCCTGATTGGACGATTCTCTCCTGGGCTTCTAAAGATTTTAACCCTTTGCTTCCAATCAAAACTGAACAATGAAATGAGAGCGCTGGTGCTGTACTTGCTGAGTTTAAGTGCAACAAGCTTGAAAATTCGATTAAATGAAGATGCACTAAAAATTGCAGGTGCGTAATTTTAGTATTTCATGCAAGTTATTAGAAGAACCTGAAGGACCTGAAGGTTCCTCTGGAGGATCTACTACACAGAAGTTTAAAAACAGAGAATAAAATCACCAGTAAGCTTTTTAAGAAATGGTTATTTTTTAAAATTATTACATTACAGTAGGAGTTTCAGCCTGGACTGCTCTTTAAATGAGGCACTATATAGGGCAGCCAATCAACACAGGGCTTATTTACATATATCGGTCTTAAAGACCCAGAAACAGAAGCAGGCCGTGTAACCGTCAGGCGTTAAGAGAAGTGGTCATGTAGAAATGATCTGACACACGAACTCGTGAGTGACCGTCTGAAAAGGGCAGGATGGTCTGAGATTCATTTGGCGGTTCACGGGAACAAGAGCAGCGCCTTTGCCTCCTCACTGATCTGAATCGAGAGATCTTGGTCTTGTTGTGCTGTGTTGTTCAGTGGTGGTGGAATGGTGTGAGATGGTCTGTCTGGGATCATCAGTGAGATGTTCCAGAAGCCTCTGCTGTCTGTGTGTGATGTGTTTCCAGGCAGTTGGATAAGTGTTTGGATGAGAGCTGCTGTGACGCGCTGAACTTTCCATCCTGCTGCTGAAGGAATGTTTCAGTGTTGATGATGAAACGTGAATCGTCAGCGCAGCCAGCTTGGAGATGAAGCTCTTCAGCTGCAGGTCATGAGTGTCTGTCCTAGGCAGGAGTTCCTCACCGAGTTGTTTAAATTCTGGGTTTGAGGCAACACTTTCCATCTGCTGTGATTTACCGTGTGATACACGCCGTCTGCAGCTTGAAGATGAAGGAAAGTCATCATTTGATTCACGATGTGATTTCTCTTAATTAGCGTTAGTCCATGTTCTGAGTCCATGTTCTGGGGAGCCCCAACGCGCCCGCACCAGACCCTCCAGACCAGAAAATTCTGAAATATTTAAGAACGTTTTAACAAAACTGCCAAACCAATAAGAATAAGACAAAGTTCCTGAGCAGAAAGCATGTTTACGTTCTCTGGTTTAACAGGCAGGTAACGTGGTATGACTGCAGAACCCGCCGTGCTGAAAGGTGGAGGAACTGGGGAAAAGGTGCCGCTGACATTGACTGAGAGGCTCCTCCCTCCGTCTTTCAGTGTGAGGAGAACCGTAAACACGCTTGGTCACTGTGCTGGAGAGCTGAGAGATGATGATGATGATGAAGATGATGATGATGATGATTCATCCTGTGAAGGTCTGAGCCGTTTGTATCAGCCCTGTTTCACTACGTCTGAGTCAGTTCGGTTAGTTCTCCGTGATTGTATCTCTCGCTCTCGTTCCTCTAGCTGGTGGGTTCTTGTTACAGTGGAGGATCTCCAGGGGAACCGGAGCTCCACCAAGCCGCTGCTTCTGTTAGATTGATTAGAAAGACCTCTAAAAGCTTTGAGTGAGAGCGCAGAGCATTCGGTGCTGCAGCTGGGCTTCAGCTTGTGTTAGTACTGCTGGGTCGAACGTTCAAACTAGGAAAATGTGTTTAACTGGTAAAATATGCATTTAAACGTGTTTTTATTGATGGATTTGAAAACTGCCTTGTAAGCTAGAAGTAAACCAGAGTGCCTGGGCGTCGGCGTCGGCGTCGGCCTCCACTCTGTTTTAATGAGCACACCTTCGTTTCTCATGCAGTACATCTATTAGCAGACAGACAGGCTGGACGAGGCAGCACTTTTCTGCTCTAATTGCTCTTCACAGTGGAGCATCCAGACCTTCAGTGGTCTCCGCTGTCCTCACACACCCCCACAGGCCCATCTCGCTGAGGAGGACGGCAGTGGGCCGATCAGCTTCCTCCTCTACCAACCCCATTAGAGCAGCAGCTCCACAGCAGTGGAGCACTTAAAGCACTCAAAGAGCCAGATCCTGCATTTCCTCGTCTGAGGTAACGGCCTGAAAGGCACGGCCTGCTGAGCTTACAACAGCAGACCGGCTGTGCCTGTAAGGCGGCTCTGTTCTGATTGGCCGAGTTCTCCTTATAACCTCAGAGTGAAAGGGTGAATGTCAAAGTGTGGCGAAGTTTTCAGATCTTAGATATTCACAGCGACTCTGTTCTGATCGGTTCTGACCCAAAGCCTCCATAAAGACAGTCGTAGGTCTATAGACATAAAGACAAACTCCGTCATCGTTTAAAGGAAGCTACGTTTCCATGGCACTACTGTCTGTAGGTGGCGCCTTATTTTAGGCACATCCACCCTTTTTGTATTTTTGGTTATAAATGTCTGAGACGTTATTTGCGGATGATTTGAGAAGATTTGGGGAAAAGTCACCCCCATTCATGGTGGAGGGAGACATGCAGGGCGCTGTGCGGCAAAATAGTCCCCAAAGAAAACTCATTATTCCAGATTTTCCACTGTTTTCCATCATCAACATTCCAGATAAGCTCAGAAGACTCGTGTAGGTTCTCTGGTGGTTCTGGATGGTAAATAAAGTGTCTATATCTGTGTTGTAGTCATGGCGACGCCTGGTTCCCATCACCACCACTGTAAAGACGTCTGTCAGTAAAAATGGGCCTTTAAAGTGCCAGGAGCAGCGACGCCTCCGACCCGCTCACTGGGGTTCTCTTTCGCTGGTGGCCTGTGTGAACCGTACGTCAGGACGGTGAAGTGCTTGTGCAGAAGCGACACGCCTGTGTTTACAGAACGCGCTCAGATCCTGCTTGGAGGAGCTCAGAGGAGCCACACAGGCACCTCCTCCTGACGCTCACAGCGTTAAACAGCTTTCCTCAGTTACTCCACGCCCAGGACCGTCTAAAGGAGCTGCCGCTCTCCATCCTGATCTCTGTCTGCCGTGTCTGTAGCGTACATACTTAAAAAGATGGTTCTTCAAGGGTTCTTTACTAAAGGCAGTGGTTCTGTTTAGAACCTGGGCTTCTGTATAGAACCACTGGCCTGCTTAAAGGTGCTTTGGATGGTGAGATGGTGCTTCAGATTGATGGAGCCTGTGATGTATGTGGTTCTGTGTTGCTGCTGTTGGAGCAGATCCTCGTATCTCCATAACGGCGACTTTACAGGAGAAGGAAAAAGACTTGACTTTGAATGTAAGTCAGTGGAACCGGACCCACAATTTAAAGAACAGGCGTCTTCACATTATGTGAAAGACTGAGATACGAGCTTGATCTGATCTAGAACCTTTATTAAAATGATTTATACTGTAGTATAGAGGTGTGTAGTGAAGCTGTGGGCCGCCGGTGGACTCTGGCCATTTAAGCAGCTCTGACCTCTCAGGATTGATTCAGCACTTTGGGCCAGAGCTTCCTTGAGCTTGGGTCAGTTTCAGCCTCGAAGCGTTTGGGTTGATTCGGGTTTCAGGCTCTCAGCGATGTGGTTTGGGTTGGATGTGAAGTTCTTGGGCTGTATTTGGATTTGGGCCAGATTTTAGGCCAGATTGAAGCTCTAATCCATACTAATGCTGAAGAGTAGGTTGAAAAATGCAGTAGCTGTTTTCTGTAGTGCCCCCTAGTGGCCAGAGGAGTGGAATCGACTCAGATATCTTTAATCAGTGTAATCAAATAAAATATTTATCCCTGTAACTCTGTCATCAGATGATCTAGGGCTCGTCTCTGTGTGAAATGTTGAGCTGATAGTGAGCAACGAGGGGCGAAAGGGTTGCTGTGAAAAAAAAATCACACCTCAACGGACAACTGCAGCTTTCTGTCAAACGGTCAGGCACGACTGAGGCATTAAACACACACGGCATTCACACACACACACACACACACACACACACACACACACACGCAAGGAAACTTCTGTGTAGTGTAATTAACCGTCCTGTTCAGCAAGAATGTTCCGGATCAAATTGACCTGAAAATGTGTTTTTCTTTATTATCTTCAGCTCAATGTTAATTTAATGGACATTTTATATATATATATATACACACTCACACACACCCCCCCCAATATAGATCATGATTTTTTTATAACGATCATATGTTTCATTGAAAACAGATTGGCAACTGCTGGACATTCAACACATTTTGTTTTTGTTTATTCTAATTTACACTTTTAAACATTTTTACCATTTTTCTGTCGTTATGCTGATTAATACAGACGCATCCTCTTGTGTTGTGGCTCAAAGTTCAGCGGAGAAGGTTCCACGCTCCAAAAGCCGAGGAGGTGTTGTTCCTGTGTTTACTTTGACACCGGCCAGTTTGACCCGCAGCGTAACAGCAGGGCTGAGAGACGTTCCTGGTTTGGCTGGAAGCAGCCCAGAGTCCGTGCGTTCATTACGACCCTCGTCCACCTTTTCACAGCAGGGGAGCCAGTGATGCAGGAGTTACAGAAACCACGTGGAGAACCTGCTGTAGTCGTCATATCGGGTGTTGCGTGGGGGGCATCGCTTTGTTTTGACTGTAGTAATGATGCAGACGGGGGGACGCCGTCCACTCCGAGCTGCGTAAACGAGAGAGGAGAGATGCTGTAGCTGCTGATGGACGTGCGGTGAGTGAGCGTGACGGATCAGCCGAGTGTGCAGGATTGATAAGACCCGAGTGACGAGGTGATCACAGAACCCCACGGGGAAAAAGCCGCTCACAGACTGCCCGGCGCACGACGCTGCGCTGACTGCGGCCGCGAGATAGCCAACCGGGTTTATATGAGCCTTCATATGTCGCTTATAAATCCCTTAATATTAGAAGGGCAATTCCACCATCTCCCCATAATCCAGCGTGTGGGGTGGAATCAGAGGTTCAGAGGGTTTGGTCTGAAACGGTTCAGACGTCTTTACAGTGGTGGTGATGGGAACCAGACGTCGCCATGACTACAACACAGATATAGACACTTTATTTACCATCCAGAACCACCAGAGAACCTACACGAGTCTTCTGAGCTTATATGGAATGTTGATGATGGAAAACAGTGGAAAATCTGGAATAATGAGTTTTCTTTGGGGACTATTTTGCCGCACAGCGTCCTGCATGTCTCCCTCCACCATGAATGGAGTTGAAGTTCTCTAAACTCTCATAAAACAGCGTCTCAGTCATCAGGCAGTGAATTCAGAACCAGTTCATGTAGGAACTTTCTGTAGGAGCTTTTAGAGGGACGTCTGGTTCCTATCACCTCCACTGTGAGGAGCTTTTAGAGGGACGTCTGGTTCCCATCACCACCACTGTGAGCAGCTCTGACTCGGTACGTTCCTCTAGAAACCAAACGGCTCTGAATGAAACTTGTTCCCCTTTAAATCCTCCTTTTCTCTCACATCAGCTGCGACAACTTTCTCTGCTGTTCTCATATTTCTGCCTCTTGAGACAGTCATGCAAGAATTCTGACTAATTGCTGGACTTCCCCCTAAACTCTAACACTGTATACTGAATAATTCATAAGATACTGAATAATTCATATCAGATGCTGAATATATCAGAGTACATACCAAGTAATTTTAGTAGAGACTCAGTAATTCATAGAGATGCAGTATATTTCTAGTAATTACTGAGTAACTGTTAAATGTTTAACCATCACCTCACAGATTCGTCCGTGAGTTTTAATACGTTTTAGTGTGCGTCTTAATCTGGAGTCTGAGGGGTTCATCAGTACAGATGAATAAATCATTAATTATGCATAAAGTGTGAATATAATTGGTGGGGGGTGCACTGTCGACGCATGATAAAATAACCCCTGCATGATGAAATCTCTTTGATGTGGGCTGGTGGGGGGGGGGGGGGTATTGTGATGTAAATCAGGCAGAGAGGGAATCTCCTTGGTGATAAAATAACCCCCCCACCCCGTCTGTGCAGCCGGTGGGTGACGCAGCAGTCCGGGTGTGTGTGAGGAGAGGAGAGACGCTGCTGCTCCACACGGCCGCGTCACCAACGCCCCCGCCCTCCACCGCACACAGGTAACGCGCGCACACACACACAGACACGCACACGCGCGCACACACACACACACAGACACACACAGACACGCACACGCGCAAACACACACACAGAGACACACACACACACACACACACACACAGACAGACAGCCTCCCTCTCTCTCTCTCTACTTTACTCTCCTTTCTCCTTCTCTTTTCTTTTTCTTTTTATTCCTCTATTTTTCTCTTCCTGTCCCTCCTCCCACTCCCTGTGCCTTCTTTCTGTTTCTCTTTCTACCACTCTTGTTTTCTCTTCTGCCTCTCTTTATCCCTCCCATCTCTCTCTCCTGTCCCTCCCCTCTATCACTCTCTGTCTCTCTCTCGCTCCTCCTCTCTCTCTCTCTCTCTCTCTCTCTCTCTCTCTCCCTCCCCCCCTCTCCCTCCTGTTCCTGTACTCGTTCTCGGTCTCTCTGCCGTGCTGGTTGAGGATGTGCTGCATTGCCCGGCTCTCTCTGAGCGGGAGCGTGAGAGGCTGACGGTAGCTGTTAGTGGGGGAATCGGGGGGCTTCCTTTAGCTGGCTTTCGCTCACGCTGCCCCAAGGAACTGTGTGTAGATGCTGTAGGTCCAGGCTGGGGCTATGGACCCTCCGCTGGACGGCAGGCTGGTGCTGGTGGCTCTGGTGGAGCAGGAGGAGGACGAGGACGAGGACGAAGGCACCGACAGCAGCAGCAGCAGCGAGATGAAGACGCTGCCCACTTTCGACGTGCCGTACTTTCGCTACATTGACGACGAAGGCACGGAGGAGGAGGAGTGGTGCAGCAGCAGCCGCTCGCTGTCCTCCATCGAGGAGGAAAACTCCACTGACTCGTCCGGTCTCTCCCGCAGGTACGCCGCCGTCCCCGCGCCGCCACAGAAGGTCCTGGAACACCTGCTGAGCCACCTGAGGCTGGACCAGGAGCAGGGGAGCCCGCAGGCTGGAGAGACAGGTAAGATACACGGTTATGTAACATGCCGACACGTCTGAGTGCAGTACTGCACAAATACGGACGTGGTTGGGCAGCAACCGGGTGAGTCTTCATATAAAGAGACTCGTTACATTGTTACTGTCATGAAAAGTAACTTGTTGCATTACAACTTTACAGCTGTTAAGAGTAACATGACAGTTTCAAGATACTCAGGATATTCCAGCGTTACTGCCGTTTAAAGCAGCGTGCTGCATTACACTGTTACTCCCGTTGTAACTCATTATATTACAGTGTTACTGCCGTTACGTACATTTTACGCTGTTAAAGCTAGTAACGGTCATTTTACATGGTTAGTCATTACATTTTACGCTGACATTGCCATTAGGCCAATTTTACAATGCCATTAAAAGCAAGTTGCTACACTCTTACTGACATTTAAGTCATGTTACATCACAGTTTCTCCCACTGTAACCCTTTCATTACACTGTAACTGCAGTTTCAATATACTTATAATATTACAGCATTACTGCCCTCATAACCAGTGCTGGACAGTAACCGAGTAACCGAGTAACTGAGTAACTGAGTATCTGAGTAACTGAGTATCTGAGTATCTGAGTAACTGAGTATCTGAGTAACTGAGTATCTGAGTATCTGAGTAACTGAGTATCTGAGTATCTGAGTATCTGAGTAACTGAGTATCTGAGTATCTGAGTATCTGAATATCTGAGTATCTGAGTAACTGAGTATCTGAGTATCTGAGTAACTGAGTATCTGAGTAACTGAGTATCTGAGTAACTGAGTATCTGAATATCTGAGTAACTGAGTATCTGAGTAACTGAGTATCTGAGTAACTGAGTATCTGAGTAACTGAGTATCTGAGTAACTGAGTATCTGAGTAACTGAGTAACTGAGTATCTGAGTAACTGAGTATCTGAATATCTGAATATCTGAGTAACTGAGTAACTGAGTAACTGAGTATCTGAGTAACTGAGTATCTGAGTAACTGAGTAGCTGAGTATCTGAGTATCTGAGTAACTGAGTATCTGAGTGTCTGAGTAACTGAGTATCTGAGTAACTGAGTAACTGAGTACCTGAGTAAATGTAATTGGTTTCTGTACTTTAGTATTTTTGGTGTATCTGTACTGAAGTTTCTCCGTTCTGGACTTTTTCCTTTCACTCCACTACATTTCAGAGTCTAATATCCGACTTTTTCCTCCTACATTTTGAGAAATCTGTGGTTCCTTTTGGTTTCTGTGTGTATAAAAACGTAACATGTCAAAACGAAAGAAGCGCAAAGCCAGAGCACCAATCAGGGCCCAGCGGTCACTTTGTTTAGAGCTGGTTTTGACCTGTTGGTCATACCGACCCAGTGCAGCACGCGGTTCAACGTCAGCGCAGCAGCGTAAAACTTTGGGAGAGTCTGTTCAACATAAATGATGAACTAACCTAACTTTGTGTAAATAGAGCTCAATATAGAAATATGTCCACATATGCAGTCGAGACTGACGCGGCTTTTTTCTGAATTTCTACAAACACCATTTCATTTTATAGTAAATGAGTTTGGGCTGGTTTATGTTTATGAACAGACGCCTACAGATCAACATAGTAAAGGAGCTCATCTGTGATCCTGAGTTTAAAGCCAGTTTTTATTCAACTTAAACTTGGAACTAAGTTGTAAATAAATCTGAAACTGAAACTTTGCTTGTGTGTAAAAAGTGATTTCAGAGCCACTCGGTTCTCCCTGATGGAAACTGTTTACCTTCAGTGTTTTGTGCTTCTGATCATTTTAATAGACGTCAGCGTCACTAATTAATGACGTTCTATTAAAAGACTGGTTTACCAAGAGAGACACTGGAGGATTTTCACCTAAAATGAGTTCATGAAGCCAGTCTGGTTATAAAAATGATAACAGGACATCAGAGCCAGAATTCCTCTTTTAGTACTTTTACTTTATACTTAAGTACATTTGAAGGGAAATACTTTAGTACTTTTACTCCAGTGGAGGTCTAAAGGAGGAACTTCTACTTTTACTGGAGTGATATTTTACCCTGGGGGTCTCTGCTTTAACTCGAGTACAGGGTTTGTGTACGTCGTCCACCGCTGGTCAAAAGTGGCCTGTTACTTTGTTGCTGCAGTTAAAAGTTGAAAGTAACTTGCTGCATCACAATTTTACTGCGGTTTTTGAGGATAACCGGGAGTTTACTGGCGTCCTGCATGTTTATATCCTCCACAGCTGTGACGCCGCGCTCAGTCACTGTTTACTCGGCTCGGTTTACAGTTGAGGAGTGTCTGCTGTAAAATGTCAATACAGACTGTTGACTGACTCTGTGTCCTCACCGGCCGGTCTCAGGACCAGCTCTGCCTCTTTACACAGACACGCCCTAATGAGGGCAGGCAGCCGGGACGGGGTCAGTGTCTGAACTGAACTGGAGCTTTTAGGCTGATGTAGCAGATTTAAAATCTCATTTTAAAATGTTAGAATCTCATTTCTGAAATGAAGAAGCTTCATTTCTTGAGTAAAAGTCAAACATTTTGATCAAACTTGCCATCATCTGTCAGCAGTCGTGGGCTGGAGGTCAGGGAACCGGCCCTGAGACCAGTAGGTCAACAGTTCGATCCCCAGAGCCGACAGCACATGACTGATGTGTCCTTGAGCAAGACACCTAACCCCCAACTGCTCCCCGGGCGCTGTGGACAGGGCTGCCCACTGCACTGGGCAAGTGTGCTCACTGCCACCTAGTGTGTGTGTGTGTGTGTGTGTGTGTGTGTGTGTGTGTGTGTGTGTGTGTGTGTGCTCACTAGTGGCTCATTGTCATAGGGCTCACTGTTTGTTTAGCTTTAATCCAGCCAGGTGAGGGAGACGCACACAGACGGCTGGTGAGATAGACTGTGCTAAATTCTGTCCCCCTTCAGAAACAGGACAGGAGCTGAAATCTAGCCGTTTAGAGTATTTTAGGAAAGTAGGCTGATAAAAACGGACCCTGGTGCATTGGAGGCGTCACAGCGCTTCTTTTAAAGGGCCAAATTGATTGATTAAAACTGTTTTCCTCAGTTTAATGTGAAGGCTGTGTACTGAGAATGAGGGTTCTAGACTGACCAGCCTGTGAAGCGCAGTTCGCCAGTGGAGACCCTGAGCTGTTACAGCTGTAACCCTCGGTGTCTTCAGCTCCTGGGAACTGGGTTTGCATTGGTTTCTTATGTGGCATCACAAACAGCCCCGCCCACTCATGCTGAAGATAAGGCTCATTAGAGTTTCAGGCTGGACTTCTTCTTGAACTACCGTCCGTCAGTCATGCAAAAACACCATCAAACCACTGGGTGCCCATGTAGAGCCCGTGTGCGGGAAGCACTGCAGTTATGGGACAGAGATTCCCAGACAGCCTGTCGGGGGCTGTGGGGGCTTCCCGCTGCATTAGTTGTGGTTGCGTGGCACATTGTTGCCGTGTGAGCCTTTGATAGCAGGAGTATTGATTTAACACGGCCAGAGATGCTTCTGCTGGACCATCAGCAGATTCAGCCCCTGTTTACATCCTCGTGCAGACGCCAGGCGCAGTGCGTGTGTGAAGATGGTTTGATGGTTGATGGGGAAGATGTTTTGTCTGGGGGGACGCGTGATGGAGCAGTACGTAAAGTGTCTTTACTGCCAGATCGGAGTTGCTGCTGGACAGCAGGTTTGGACTGAATGTGTAAGCGTGTCTGTAAACCGAGGCGCTTCAGTGGTAACACAGTCCAGGATGTGACCTGCTGGTGTTTGGATCCGTGTAGATTGTTTTTTCAGCAGCTAAGCTTAATTATGCTGCATTCCCTCCACAGAGAATTCAGCCAGCATGTACAGCAAAACCCAGAGAACCCTGATGGATTTGATGGTCAATACCAGCAGAAGCGACAGCTTGCCTGAGAAGCTGATTGATCCCTTTGTCAGTAGAGCTCATTCCTCCTGTTTACAGTCTGGTGTTGGGATGGAAAGGCGGAGGAATCTTTTGCTGTTAGTTTGAAGTTTTAGGTTCTGGGTCCTGAACGAGGGAGAAATGTGCTGCCGTGGTTGTTTTACTTCTCCACAGTGGAGGATCGTGTGTCGTCACTGAGGGGCACAGACGTCCTTCAGAGTCTGAAGAATCCCGTCTACTGGTTTGTTGTCCTTTGTGGAATGGAGGTGGATTAGATGCTGAGACTAACCATCGGGTCTGTGGAGCTCGAGCAGCGGCTGGTTTTAGTGGCCAGTTAATGCAGCAGTCTGACCCCACAGGCCTCACATCCCTCTCGGTCATGGGAAGCAGGAGAATATAGACCCAGCTCGTTAGTGTGGGTGTGGATTTGGATCCGGCCGCTTTAGTACGGCGACTGGGCCTTAATGACTATTGACGAACTGCAGCAGTGTGTTAAATGTGTGCTTGTGGTTTAGAGCCTGAAGCAGAATTTCACAGCACAGTATCGTCAGCTTACATCACCCTAGCCAACGTGTGTTTGGGGGAGGGGCTTGAGAGGGAACACTGAAGGGAGGGGCTGTATTATTTGGGGCGGGGCTTTGTTAGGAGCACTCAGTAGTGTTATGGAAAACGGATCCATAATTTGTGGCCACCAGCTTCCATTCACTGTTAGCCACATCTCCTTGTATCCACTGTCTCCTTTATCTCCCTTTAATGAAGTCGCCGTAGCAGCGCTGTTCGGCTGGATCGCTGCTCAAGGCCTGCTGAAGGTAATTGGTGAGCAGTGGTCAATGAGCAGCAGTCAAAATCAGTCCAATACGGGTGACAGGAGAGCTTAATGAATCGCTGAGCTCAAACTGGAGTCGATGATTACACCCAGCCACCCCCACACAAACCCGCTCAGCACTTCTGCTGGGAGAAAAGGGGAAATCATTCCAGTGGAACGCTCGTTCAGTGTTACGGGTGCAGAAAGGCGTCAAACGGCACCGACTGTGATATTGAACCCGGGAAGGGTTTTCTGAGAGGCAAGTCCTCGGCTGACGACATAAAATATAATCAAATACACTCATTTTTCAGTAAAGAGTTCACTAATAACAATCAGCTGAAGTATTCTGCCAGGAAATGTTGCTTTACAGTGTGGTGATGAGGAGAAGAGCGTTCGGTCGCCCATCGCTGCACTGCAGTCATTTCATGAACTTTTTGTGGTGTCGTAGTGACCCTGTATAATAAAAGCGCCACTTTTCAGACGCCGGGGCTCCCTGCTCCCTACATGGTGCACTACGTAGGAGTTTCAATACTGGATCCTGCAGCCCAACAGAGCAAAACACAGCTGACAAACAGTCGTTTGGGACTCGGACACATTTATACTGGACACACAGTCACTGTTTGGATGTAGAGGCTAGAAGTTCTAAAATTCCCTAGCGCACTATTTAGGGAGTACGGAGCCGTTTGGGACTCAGTCTGGGTTTGACACGGCTTCTGTCTGAAACACGGACATTTCAGCTGAGCTGCTCTCCCATTGGTTAGGACTTCAGGAGCTGCACTGACATGTTGGATTAACTACCAATGTAGTTAGGAAGTGATGGAGGAACCAACCAGTCACACTCTGACTCACAATGAGTGCAGCCAGTTTCATTCTAGGTCCTCTGGAAGTTCTAGATACATGAGACGGCTCTGTGCAGGACTCTGTCACTGTAACGCTGATACACACACGATCAGATATGATGAAGCTTCAGAGAAAACGCACAAAATGACTTTTACAAACTTCAGAAGTTCGTATTTAATCTAGAAGAGCCCAGTGAATGTTAGCTTAGTGCTAGCATACCGTTAGAAATCCCCTAGGGGTGCTAACAGAAATTAGCATTATTGTAGTGTTATTAGTTCCAATAGTTGTGAGTTGTGAGTTCCAATAGTCCCGGTTTCCCACTTTCCTCGTTACATTCATGCATTTGGTGTATTTTAAAATGAGACGGGGGGGTCCGAGGTTTCCCCTCTGCATGTGCGCGGGTGTGTTAGCCATGATGTTTGGGAACTGTTTTCTTGGAAATTCCCTCAATAACCAGGCAAGCCTTCAAGCCATCTTCTGCACCGTCCTTCAACTGTCCGTCAAACATCCGTCTATTTCTCCTCTCAGCGCTGACCTCCTCCGTCAGCCTGTCCCTCCCTCCCCAGCTCTGTCCCTCCCTCCCCAGCTCTGTCCCTCACAGTCTGCTGTTTCCCCTCCAGGGTCTCCACCTGGGAGTGGTGAGGGCCTTCACGCGGTTCTGCAGTTCTGTTCTGAGAGACGCCCTAATAATACAGCTCCTCCCTTCAGTGTTCCCTCCAAAGCACCGCCCCTAATAATACAGCTCCTCCCTTCAGTGTTCCCTCCAAAGCCCCGCCCCTAATAATACAGCTCCTCCCTTCAGTGTTCCCTCCAAAGCCCCGCCCCTAATAATACAGCTCCTCCCTTCAGTGTTCCCTCCAAAGCCCCGCCCCTAATAATACAGCTCCTCCCTTCAGTGTTCCCTCCAAAGCCCTGCCCCTAATAATACAGCTCCTCCCTTCAGTGTTCCCTCCAAAGCCCCGCCCCTAATAATACAGCTCCTCCCTTCAGTGTTCCCTCCAAAGCCCCGCCCCTAATAATACAGCTCCTCCCTTCAGTGTTCCCTCCAAAGCACCGCCCCTAATAATACAGCTCCTCCCTTCAGTGTTCCCTCCAAAGCCCTGCCCCTAATAATACAGCTCCTCCCTTCAGTGTTCCCTCCAAAGCCCCGCCCCTAATAATACAGCTCCTCCCTTCAGTGTTCCCTCCAAAGCACCGCCCCTAATAATACAGCTCCTCCCTTCAGTGTTCCCTCCAAAGCCCCGCCCCTAATAATACAGCTCCTCCCTTCAGTGTTCCCTCCAAAGCCCTGCCCCTAATAATACAGCTCCTCCCTTCAGTGTTCCCTCCAAAGCCCCGCCCCTAATAATACAGCTCCTCCCTTCAGTGTTCCCTCCAAAGCCCTGCCCCTAATAATACAGCTCCTCCCTTCAGTGTTCCCTCCAAAGCCCCGCCCCTAATAATACAGCTCCTCCCTTCAGTGTTCCCTCCAAAGCCCCGCCCCTAATAATACAGCTCCTCCCTTCAGTGTTCCCTCCAAAGCACCGCCCCTAATAATACAGCTCCTCCCTTCAGTGTTCCCTCCAAAGCCCTGCCCCTAATAATACAGCTCCTCCCTTCAGTGTTCCCTCCAAAGCCCCGCCCCTAATAATACAGCTCCTCCCTTCAGTGTTCCCTCCAAAGCCCTGCCCCTAATAATACAGCTCCTCCCTTCAGTGTTCCCTCCAAAGCCCCGCCCCTAATAATACAGCTCCTCCCTTCAGTGTTCCCTCCAAAGCCCCGCCCCTAATAATACAGCTCCTCCCTTCAGTGTTCCCTCCAAAGCACCGCCCCTAATAATACAGCTCCTCCCTTCAGTGTTCCCTCCAAAGCCCCGCCCCTAATAATACAGCTCCTCCCTTCAGTGTTCCCTCCAAAGCCCTGCCCCTAATAATACAGCTCCTCCCTTCAGTGTTCCCTCCAAAGCCCCGCCCCTAATAATACAGCTCCTCCCTTCAGTGTTCCCTCCAAAGCCCCGCCCCTAATAATACAGCTCCTCCCTTCAGTGTTCCCTCCAAAGCCCCGCCCCTAATAATACAGCTCCTCCCGTCAGTGTTCCCTCCAAAGCCCCGCCCCTAATAATACAGCTCCTCCCTTCAGTGTTCCCTCCAAAGCCCCGCCCCTAATAATACAGCTCCTCCCTTCAGTGTTCCCTCCAAAGCCCCGCCCCTAATAATACAGCTCCTCCCGTCAGTGTTCTCTCCAAAGCCCCTCCCCCAAAACAAAAAGTAGCTCCTCCCTCCAGTAGTCCCTTTGAAGTCGCTCCCCTAATCCAGTAAAGTGATTTATGAGTGTTTTTGGAGATGACCCGTCAGAACCGCTGTGATTGGACCTCATGGGGAAATGAAAGAGATCGTGGCTTTACGTTGCTGAGCCTGTTACTAGCAGTGTTTGCTGACTGTGTTCTGAGTGGCGTCGTGTGCTGGCGGTGGTTGTTATTCAGCCTGGCTGTTGCCGTCTGAGCGGGGTAGTCGCTGTATTCAGGGTCAAGTGCGTCTCGGATAGGAATCTGATGGGTGTCCAGGCGTCCTTGGCCAGTTCCGTGGCGTCAGCGCTGAGAATTCTCTGAAAGTCTGCGTGAGGTGCTTTAACGCTCTGCTGCTGCTGTACACAGCGGAGGAAAGCTCAGCTGCCTCTGCAGGGCGACGGTCGAACGTGTTTCTTCTGCCCTCGATCTCTCAGATAATGAAAAATTCATCTTATTTCCTGAGGAATGAGCACAACGCTGGAGAAATGAACGAGGCAGAGCAGCTCACACTAACCTACAGCCACCGGAAAGGCCCACGCACAGGAGTTCAGGAAGCGTAGGGGGCGATACGGCTTCTACTGTTTCATTTAAAAAGCTCTATAATGTTCATATGATCCACACAGTCGCTCTGACAGACTGTAATACACTACAGGAAGCGTAGGGGGCGATACGGCTTCTACTGTTTCATTTAAAAAGCTCTATAATGTTCATATGATCCACACAGCCGCTCTGACAGACTGTAATACACTACAGGAAGCGTAGGGGGCGATACGGCTTCTACTGTTTCATTTAAAAAGCTCTATAATGTTCATATGATCCACACAGTCGCTCTGACAGACTGTAATACACTACAGGAAGCGTAGGGGGCGATACGGCTTCTACTGTTTCATTTAAAAAGCTCTATAATGTTCATATGATCCACACAGTCGCTCTGACAGACTGTAATACACTACAGGAAGCGTAGGGGGCGATACGGCTTCTACTCTTTCATTTAAAAAGCTCTATAATGTTCATATGATCCACACAGTCGCTCTGACAGACTGTAATACACTACAGGAAGCGTAGGGGGCGATACGGCTTCTACTGTTTCATTTAAAAAGCTCTATAATGTTCATATGATCCACACAGTCGCTCTGACAGACTGTAATACACTACAGGAAGCGTAGGGGGCGATACGGCTTCTACTGTTTCATTTAAAAAGCTCTATAATGTTCATATGATCCACACAGTCGCTCTGACAGACCGTAATACACTACAGGAAGCGTAGGGGGCGATACGGCTTCTACTGTTTCATTTAAAAAGCTCTATAATGTTCATATGATCCACACAGTCGCTCTGACAGACTGTAATACACTACAGGAAGCGTAGGGGGCGATACGGCTTCTACTGTTTCATTTAAAAAGATCTATAATGTTCATATGATCCACACAGTCGCTCTGACAGACTGTAATACACTACAGGAAGCGTAGGGGGCGATACGGCTTCTACTGTTTCATTTAAAAAGCTCTATAATGTTCATATGATCCACACAGTCGCTCTGACAGACTGTACTACACTACAGGAAGCGTAGGGGGCGATACGGCTTCTACTGTTTCATTTAAAAAGCTCTATAATGTTCATATGATCCACACAGTCGCTCTGACAGACTGTAATACACTACAGGAAGCGTAGGGGGCGATACGGCTTCTACTGTTTCATTTAAAAAGCTCTATAACGTTCATATGATCCACACAGTCGCTCTGACAGACTGTAATACACTACAGGAAGCGTAGGGGGCGATACGGCTTCTACTGTTTCATTTAAAAAGCTCTATAATGTTCATATGATCCACACGGTCGCTCTGACAGACTGTAATACACTACAGGAAGCGTAGGGGGCGATACGGCTTCTACTGTTTCATTTAAAAAGCTCTATAACGTTCATATGATCCACACGGTCGCTCTGACAGAGTGTAATACACTACAGGAAGCGTAGGGGGCGATACGGCTTCTACTGTTTCATTTAAAAAGCTCTATAATGTTCATATGATCCACACGGTCGCTCTGACAGACTGTAATACACTACAGGAAGCGTAGGGGGCGATACGGCTTCTACTGTTTCATTTAAAAAGCTCTATAATGTTCATATGATCCACACGGTCGCTCTGACAGACTGTAATACACTACAGGAAGCGTAGGGGGCGATACGGCTTCTACTGTTTCTTTTAAAAAGCTCTATAATGTTCATATGATCCACACGGTCGCTCTGACAGACTGTAATACACTACAGGAAGCGTAGGGGGCGATACGGCTTCTACTGTTTCATTTAAAAAGCTCTATAATGTTCATATGATCCACACAGTCGCTCTGACAGACTGTAATACACTACAGGAAGCGTAGGGGGCGATACGGCTTCTACTGTTTCATTTAAAAAGCTCTATAATGTTCATATGATCCACACAGTCGCTCTGACAGACTGTAATACACTACAGGAAGCGTAGGGGGCGATACGGCTTCTACTGTTTCATTTAAAAAGCTCTATAATGTTCATATGATCCACACAGTCGCTCTGACAGACTGTAATACACTACAGGAAGCGTAGGGGGCGATACGGCTTCTACTGTTTCATTTAAAAAGCTCTATAATGTTCATATGATCCACACAGTCGCTCTGACAGACTGTAATACACTACAGGAAGCGTAGGGGGCGATACGGCTTCTACTGTTTCATTTAAAAAGCTCTATAATGTTCATATGATCCACACAGTCGCTCTGACAGACTGTAATACACTACAGGAGGCGTAGGGGGCGATACGGCTTCTACTGTTTCATTTAAAAAGCCTCTATAATGTTCATATGATCCACACAGTCGCTCTGACAGAGTGTAATACACTACAGGAAGCGTAGGGGGCGATACGGCTTCTACTGTTTCATTTAAAAAGCTCTATAATGTTCATATGATCCACACAGTCGCTCTGACAGACTGTAATACACTACAGGAAGCGTAGGGGGCGATACGGCTTCTACTGTTTCATTTAAAAAGCTCTATAATGTTCATATGATCCACACAGTCGCTCTGACAGACTGTAATACACTACAGGAAGCGTAGGGGGCGATACGGCTTCTACTGTTTCATTTAAAAAGCTCTATAATGTTCATATGATCCACACAGTCGCTCTGACAGACTGTAATACACTACAGGAAGCGTAGGGGGCGATACGGCTTCTACTGTTTCATTTAAAAAGCTCTATAATGTTCATATGATCCACACAGTCGCTCTGACAGACTGTAATACACTACAGGAGGCGTAGGGGGCGATACGGCTTCTACTGTTTCATTTAAAAAGCCTCTATAATGTTCATATGATCCACACAGTCGCTCTGACAGACTGTAATACACTACAGGAAGCGTAGGGGGCGATACGGCTTCTACTGTTTCGTTTAAAAAGCTCTATAATGTTCATATGATCCACACAGTCGCTCTGACAGACTGTAATACACTACAGGAAGCGTAGGGGGCGATACGGCTTCTACTGTTTCATTTAAAAAGCTCTATAATGTTCATATGAGCCACACAGTCATTCATTTCTTTGTTCTAGCTTGTTGAACCTCTGAAAAACGAAATATTGTGATGTTACTAGTAGTGGGTGATTTGCCGGTTCAAAATTCTTTTTACGCTATTAGTTTAGTTGTTACCATTATACTGATATGCAAACAAGTGCAGATAATGTGACGCACAATCAGGGCAGAACTCCCTCACCTCTCGTGTAGTGGCTGCAGTCTGAGGTCAGTTAGTCCAGTTTATGGTCAAAGGAGCGACTTCAGACTGTAATGAATTAACAAGGATAAGAGAGTGGAAGGAAAAGCCAGTCTCTCGGGGTTAGCCTTTAGCCTAGCATGGAGAATAGCCGGCTGTCTGTGTCCTCTGCCTACGGCGCTCCTCGCTCGGCCGGCTGCTTTAGGTGACACCGCCGTCTTGACCATCAAGCCGAGAGGCTCTGCAGCTTCTCAGCTGAAACTGATGGAGTGACTGTAATATTTAATTCCAGCGTCTGACGCTCGAAGATTAAAGCTCGAGTGAGACGCACAAATGAGACAAATGACTTTCAGACGGAAAACTACATTCAGCAGCGTTTAGAGGAGCCGCTGTGAGCTTTACGCTCGTCTTCGTCTCGTTAGGGTTAGAGAGACACACTGACGTCTGACTGTATATTGATTGGTCCTGAATTTACAGTTTCAATCAATAAAACATTTTCGATTCACTTCAGTCGTTAAACATGGTTCTTATTAAACGTCACAGGACGTGAAGAATTACAGAGGCTTACTTGAGCGGTACAGTGATGTATACTGAAATCGTCAGTAGTCTTAATTATACTGTGAGTAATTTTGCCCATATGGTCTCTTACTGTTTATATTCTGACTTGTGTGTTTATTAATTTGTGTGTGTGTGTGTGTGTGTATAAGTGAGGCAGTGCGGTGTGTGCGGCTGTGCACTGTAGATTACCATAATAGTGTAAGCAGTTCACCGGAGCTGAACGGTCACAAAGCTCCGGGAAGTAAGTGTGAAATTAAAGTGGAATTTACAGCAGTGACCCTGCAGCCGCCGCCGCCGCCGCTCGCATCACGGCAGCACAGAGCGTTTCTAACAGGATTTACAGCTCGGGGAGGAGCGCTGTCTCTCTCAGCTCTACATCAGCCTCTCTCTCTCTCTCTCTCTCTCAGCTCTACATCAGCCTCTCTCTCTCTCTCAGCTCTACATCAGCCTCTCTCTCTCTCTCAGCTCTACATCAGCCTCTCTCTCTCTCTCAGCTCTACATCAGCCTCTCTCTCTCTCTCTCTCTCAGCTCTACATCAGCCTCTCTCTCTCTCTCTCTCTCTCAGCTCTACATCAGCCTCTCTCTCTCTCTCAGCTCTACATCAGCCTCTCTCTCTCTCTCAGCTCTACATCAGCCTCTCTCTCTCTCTCTCTCTCAGCTCTACATCAGCCTCTCTCTCTCTCTCAGCTCTACATCAGCCTCTCTCTCTCTCTCAGCTCTACATCAGCCTCTCTCTCTCTCTCAGCTCTACATCAGCCTCTCTCTCTCTCTCTCTCTCTCAGCTCTACATCAGCCTCTCTCTCTCTCTCAGCTCTACATCAGCCTCTCTCTCTCTCTCTCAGCTCTACATCAGCCTCTCTCTCTCTCTCTCTCTCAGCTCTACATCAGCCTCTCTCTCTCTCTCAGCTCTACATCAGCCTCTCTCTCTCTCTCAGCTCTACATCAGCCTCTCTCTCTCTCTCAGCTCTACATCAGCCTCTCTCTCTCTCTCAGCTCTACATCAGCCTCTCTCTCTCTCTCAGCTCTGCATCAGCCTCTCTCTCTCTCTCAGCTCTACATCAGCCTCTCTCTCTCTCTCAGCTCTACATCAGCCTCTCTCTCTCTCTCAGCTCTGCATCAGCCTCTCTCTCTCTCTCAGCTCTACATCAGCCTCTCTCTCTCTCTCAGCTCTACATCAGCCTCTCTCTCTCTCTCAGCTCTACATCAGCCTCTCTCTCTCTCTCAGCTCTGCATCAGCCTCTCTCTCTCTCTCTCTCTCTCTCTCAGCTCTACATCAGCCTCTCTCTCTCTCTCTCAGCTCTACATCAGCCTCTCTCTCTCTCTCTCTCTCAGCTCTACATCAGCCTCTCTCTCAGCTCTGCATCAGCCTCTCTCTCTCTCTCTCAGCTCTACATCAGCCTCTCTCTCTCTCTCAGCTCTGCATCAGCCTCTCTCTCTCTCTCAGCTCTGCATCAGCCTCTCTCTCTCTCTCAGCTCTACATCAGCCTCTCTCTCTCTCTCTCTCTCTCAGCTCTACATCAGCCTCTCTCTCAGCTCTGCATCAGCCTCTCTCTCTCTCTCTCAGCTCTGCATCAGCCTCTCTCTCTCTCTCAGCTCTACATCAGCCTCTCTCTCTCTCTCTCTCTCTCAGCTCTACATCAGCCTCTCTCTCTCTCTCAGCTCTACATCAGCCTCTCTCTCTCTCTCAGCTCTACATCAGCCTCTCTCTCTCTCTCAGCTCTGCATCAGCCTCTCTCTCTCTCTCAGCTCTGCATCAGCCTCTCTCTCTCTCTCAGCTCTGCATCAGCCTCTCTCTCTCTCTCAGCTCTACATCAGCCTCTCTCTCTCTCTCAGCTCTACATCAGCCTCTCTCTCTCTCTCTCTCTCTCTCAGCTCTACATCAGCCTCTCTCTCTCTCTCTCTCTCTCTCTCTCTCTCTCAGCTCTACATCAGCCTCTCTCTCTCTCAGCTCTACATCAGCCTCTCTCTCTCTCTCTCTCTCAGCTCTACATCAGCCTCTCTCTCTCTCAGCTCTACATCAGCCTCTCTCTCTCTCTCTCTCTCTCTCAGCTCTACATCAGCCTCTCTCTCTCTCTCTCTCTCTCTCTCTCTCTCTCAGCTCTACATCAGCCTCTCTCTCTCTCAGCTCTACATCAGCCTCTCTCTCTCTCTCAGCTCTGCATCAGCCTCTCTCTCTCTCTCTCAGCTCTACATCAGCCTCTCTCTCTCTCTCAGCTCTGCATCAGCCTCTCTCTCTCTCTCAGCTCTGCATCAGCCTCTCTCTCTCTCTCAGCTCTACATCAGCCTCTCTCTCTCTCTCTCTCTCTCTCAGCTCTACATCAGCCTCTCTCTCAGCTCTGCATCAGCCTCTCTCTCTCTCTCTCAGCTCTACATCAGCCTCTCTCTCTCTCTCAGCTCTACATCAGCCTCTCTCTCTCTCTCAGCTCTACATCAGCCTCTCTCTCTCTCTCAGCTCTGCATCAGCCTCTCTCTCTCTCTCAGCTCTGCATCAGCCTCTCTCTCTCTCTCAGCTCTGCATCAGCCTCTCTCTCTCTCTCAGCTCTACATCAGCCTCTCTCTCTCTCTCAGCTCTACATCAGCCTCTCTCTCTCTCTCTCTCTCAGCTCTACATCAGCCTCTCTCTCTCTCAGCTCTACATCAGCCTCTCTCTCTCTCTCTCTCTCTCTCAGCTCTACATCAGCCTCTCTCTCTCTCTCTCTCTCTCTCTCTCTCTCTCTCTCTCAGCTCTACATCAGCCTCTCTCTCTCTCAGCTCTACATCAGCCCCTCTCTCTCTCTCTTTCTCTCTCTCTCTCTCTCTCTCTCTCTCTCTCTCTCTCTCTCTCTGTCTCTCTCTCTCTCTCTCTCTCAGCGAGTAAAATACAGCTGCAGGTGTAAAATGCTGTTAGTGGAGATAATGAAGGGGACCCAGAGTAATGGGTGGAAACGCTGAACGCAGCAGTGAGAGCATTTCAGGATTTCAGGATTTGATGGTGTATTTTTTGAATTACAGGTCTCGTTCAGTTCAGGTGTTCAATTAGTGCATATTCATGTCATTCACACATACCACAACAACCAATGTAGCAAAACCCTAGCAACCACCAGAGATAGCATAACAACCACGTAGCAACACCATGACGACCATGTTTTGTTTGTTTTTGTCAGCTGTGGGCTGGAGGTCAGGGAACAGTCCATGACTGAGGTGTCCTTGAGCAAGACACCTAACCCCCAACTGCTCCCGGGCGCCGTGGATTGGGCTGCCCACCGCTCCGGGCAGGTGTGCTCACTGACCCCTAGTGTGTGTGTGTGTGTGGTGTTTCACTGCACGGATGGGTTAAATGGAGAGGTGAAATTTCCCCGTTGTGGGACTAATAAGGGTCACTGAACACCAGAGCAATCACCTAGCAACCACAAGAGATACCATAGCAACACCACAGCAACTACATAGCAGCACCTTAGCATCCACCTGGAACACCACAGCAACTGAGTAGAATGGAAATCAGTGGATGAATCGATTATATAAATATTCCTGTATTCCTTCTGTTAGCGCAGTGCTAACTCTGTCGTTTTTAGCTGTATTACCTATGGAGCTTTAACGCAAAGCTAAAGAACCAAATTTCAGACTCCAAACACGTCTGGGATGTTTGGAAATCTGAACTCAGTGCAGATCTGTGATCTCCTCAGCTCTCTGACCGCACCGATAGCCGGAGCGTTCAGCCGAACGTGGAGGAGGGAATCGCTCTGAGAGCGGCGGAGCTGGAGGCCGAGTCTTTACGCCACTGGTGGTGAGGGCGAGAGGTCAGTCGCGTTAAAGGCCCGTCTGAAGGTGACGGCTGTCTAAAGACTCTCTGGGCCGGTTCTGTAAATGAGTTCTGCTCAGAGCTCGAGCTGCTCACGGCTGTAATGTCGGCTGTACTTTAAATGATTATACACATTAAATCACTCAGTAGTAGCGGTAATAATTAAGGTTTTACAGTTCAGAGCTGCTGGAGCTGATCATTAATTAATAATTGGTCAGTCACTCTGTTGATGATCTGGTGTTTTGTTATTTGTTATATTTTTTGCGTATGACGTTTTATTTAAAAAAACAAACATTCATTTTCAAGGGCTCTCTATTTATCCCTAGGGATTCAGCTGTGCCTTTAAGACAGTGAGTTCTGGTCTGATTGGCTGTGCCTCCTTCAGAAAAGCAGTCCAGGTTAATTATAAGAGTGTTTAATTATAACATTTCTAGCGACAGATTTACACAGTGCAGCTTTAGATGGTTAAATATGTAAACAGAGCCGTTCAGAGTCGTTTGGTTTCTAGAGAAACTTGACGAACCGTAACTTGGTGGTGATGGGAACCAGACGTCCCTCTAAAAGCTCCTCACAGTGGTGGTGATGGGAACCAGACGTCCCTCTAAAAGCTCCTCACAGTGGAGGTGATGGGAACCAGACGTCTCCCTCTAAAAGCTCCTCACAGTGGTGGTGATGGGAACCAGACGTCCCTCTAAAAGCTCCTACAGAAAGTTCCTACATGAGCTGGTTCTGAATTCACTGCCTGATGACTGAGACGCTGTTTTATGAGAGTTTAGAGAACTTCAACTCCATTCATGGTGGAGGGAGACATGCAGGGCGCTGTGCGGCAAAATAGTCCCCAAAGAAAACTCATTATTCCAGATTTTCCACTGTTTTCCATCATCAACATTCCAGATAAGCTCAGAAGACTCGTGTAGGTTCTCTGGTGGTTCTGGATGGTAAATAAAGTGTCTATATCTGTGTTGTAGTCATGGCGACGCCTGGTTCCCATCACCACCACTGTAAAGAGGTCTGAACCGCTTCACACTGAACCCTCTGAAGGACACACAGATACATCAGTGTTTAATCGCGCAGACCTTTGATTTATGCAGTAGTGCAATAGGCTGAAATCAGAGCGAGGAAAACGAGACCGACTGGCTTTTATCTGGTAAACTGTTTAATTATTAATAACAGTGTGAATCTGTGCAGCGCTCATTACCGCTGATCCTCAGAGCTTCTCCTGTAATGAAGGTGTTAATAGTGACTCTGTGCTGCAGGAACAGCCTCTACTCTTCTGGGGAGGCTCTAGATGTTGAACATTGCTGTGAGGATTTGATTGAGCATAAGTGAGGTCAGGTACTGATGTTGGATGGTCAATTCTGGTCAGAGCTTTTCTCTGGAGATTAAACTGTACCCGTGCTACAGTGACGGGTGACCTTACAGGAGCTGAGTTCACCCTGAAGGTCTGTCAGGTGGCGTCCGTGCGTGAACGGTGTGCGACGCTGGCCTGTGAGGGGCCCTGTGTGTAATTCAGGGGGGACGGTATTTACCTCGTTTACATTCTGCCGTCATCGTTTTATGCGCACTTGTTTTTCCTGCTCATCAGATTCCAGGTGATGATCAATATTAACGTTTTCTTGTTTTTCTCCTCCAGACGGTCTGCTGGATGACTTCCTGCTGACGTATCCGATGTTCATGTCCACCAGTGATCTTTGCCAGGCGCTCCTCGGACAATATCCTTCTGTGACCACTCGGTACACTCACACACACACACACACACACACACACACACACACACACTCTCTCTCACACACACACACACACACACACACACACACACACACACACACTCTCTCTCACACACACACACACACACACACACACACACACACACACACACACACACACACTCACACTCACTCACTCACTCACTCACTCACTCGCTGTGTGACGTCGTTCTGCTTTGCTGCCTTAACTGCCCTGTGTCCACCTACTGTCTGAAGCGAGGGGGGGTGAAGGAGGGAGGGGAGGAGCCTCTGGAGAGGAAGCGTAAGGTCCTGCGCCTGCTGTCCCACTGGAGCCGTCTGAGCAGGAGCACGCTGCAGGAGGACGAGCCCACCAAACTCTTCATGAAGGTAAAGCCGGAGGGAGACGGAGTCTGAGATGAAGTGGTTAATCAGGAAATATGGAAATGTCTGAGCCCTGCAGCTCGAATATTAATCAGATAATGAAGCAGACCCGCCTAACGAGGTCAGATGATGTGGGAAGTCTTCAGCCTCGGCTTTTAGACTTTAACTTCGTAACAGAGTCCGAGCTGCCTGGCTGATCATATAGCCCCGCCCGTTCGGCCCACAGCAGTCTAGCCCCACCCGTTCGGCCCACCCGTTCGGCCCACAGCAGTCTAGCCCCGCCCGTTCGGCCTACAGCAGTCTAGCCCCGCCCATTCGGCCTACAGTCTTTATAGCCTGTATTTGTTTTTGGTACATAAGACGACACAGTCATCATTCGTATTTGCATGATTGTATCTGTTGCAGTAGTTTTCATATCTCCATCAAACCTGATTAGTGTTTGTGACAGAACTTGTCTAATAGTCCTGCTCCACTAGCGTCCGTCCTGTCCTCAGCGTGGACTGTCTTTCTCTGCAGACGCTGTACCGGTACGTCCTGGATGACCTGTACGAGTTCCCGCCTCTGGAGACGGAGCTGAAGGAGCTCCAGAAGCTTCTGCGGATGCAGCGCAGACAGTAAGCGCTGCCAGAACCTCTCGGACGCAGACTGAACTAAATCTGATGTTAGGCACGCGTCCTGTCGGTCATCTGCGTCTGAATCAGGGGGTCACTCATCAGTCATGAAGATGAACGATTTCAGAGCGTTTGAACTGCGGCTGCGTTCGTTTTCGCCCAGGCTGATGGTCACCGTGAACTGTCGATGACTGCAGGGGTTTAAAAACCCTGGGCCTCGTTCTCCAGTGTCTCCCCAAGTCTGGTCTTTATGACGTGGTCTTTATGACGTGGTCTTAAAGCGCACAACGGTTCTCACTTCCTGAGTGTGTAGATCCTCGAACATATCCCACGTATGAGAGCGCTGGGGAGTCAGAGTCTGGGTCAGAACTGCGTCAGTGGGTTTAAAAATCTCTCATTAAGAGCGGCTGCTGAACGATACCCGACGATAATTAACTCGTTATCACAATATAACAACTTTATCATGTTTCTAACAATCCAGAAAATTACAGCAACAGCTCATAGCCTCTCTGGACCTCCGTAAAACCGACTTTAAAAGTTCTGCCGGCGGTTTAATGTTGATTGACGTGCTGCCCGCAGTACTGACAGTAAAGAGCGAGGAATGTGAGTGAATGAGGACGACCGCAGAGAAAATCTGGCCCCTCACAGTTTAGGATTGACCTCTGACCTGAATGCATGAGCTATTCATGAAGAGCAGGAAGCCGGTGTTTTTGTCCTAAAGAGTATTTTTAAACTTCTAAATGCATTAAAATATGAATGACTGTGGAATCTTCTCCATGTCGGTCGTCTAGGAGACATATCCATGGATTCATTCATGGAGTCAGAACTGAAATGAGGGAAAAGCTCTGTCCTCTATTTTAATGGTGTGGTCAGGCTGTCCGAGTCAGGCTGTCCTCATTCGACTCTACATCTGGACGAGCGTCAGACGTTCAGGTTCACGCGAATCTGCATCTGGGTGCTTTTGACATTCAAACATCGTGGACGGTGGAATCTGGTCAGACACATTGACTAATTTAAGGAATTACTTATTTATAATATAACAAGATGCCTTTTAAATGAAACAGTAGAAGCCGTATCGCCCCCTACGCTTCCTGTAGTGTATTACAGTCTGTCAGAGCGACTGTGTGGATCATATGAACATTATAGAGCTTTTTAAATGAAACAGTAGAAGCCGTATCGCCCCCTACGCTTCCTGTAGTGTATTACAGTCTGTCAGAGCGGCTGTGTGGATCATATGAACATTATAGAGCTTTTTAAATGAAACAGTAGAAGCCATATCGCCCCCTACGCTTCCTATAGTGTATTACAGTCTGTCAGAGTGACTGTGTGGATCATATGAACATTATAGAGCTTTTTAAATGAAACAGTAGAAGCCGTATCGCCCCCTACGCTTCCTGTAGTGTATTACAGTCTGTCAGAGCGACTGTGTGGATCATATGAACATTATAGAGCTTTTTAAATGAAACAGTAGAAGCCGTATCGCCCCCTACGCTTCCTGTAGTGTATTACAGTCTGTCAGAGCGACTGTGTGGATCATATGAACATTATAGAGCTTTTTAAATGAAACAGTAGAAGCCGTATCGCCCCCTACGCTTCCTGTAGTGTATTACAGTCTGTCAGAGCGACTGTGTGGATCATATGAACATTATAGAGCTTTTTAAATGAAACAGTAGAAGCCGTATCGCCCCCTACGCTTCCTGTAGTGTATTACAGTCTGTCAGAGCGACTGTGTGGATCATATGAACATTATAGAGCTTTTTAAATGAAACAGTAGAAGCCGTATCGCCCCCTACGCTTCCTGTAGTGTATTACAGTCTGTCAGAGCGACTGTGTGGATCATATGCACATTATAGAGCTTTTTAAATGAAACAGTAGAAGCCGTATCGCCCCCTACGCTTCCTGTAGTGTATTACAGTCTGTCAGAGCGACTGTGTGGATCATATGAACATTATAGAGCTTTTTAAATGAAACAGTAGAAGCCGTATCGCCCCCTACGCTTCCTGTAGTGTATTACAGTCTGTCAGAGCGACTGTGTGGATCATATGAACATTATAGAGCTTTTTAAATGAAACAGTAGAAGCCGTATCGCCCCCTACGCTTCCTGTAGTGTATTACAGTCTGTCAGAGCGACTGTGTGGATCATATGAACATTATAGAGCTTTTTAAATGAAACAGTAGAAGCCGTATCGCCCCCTACGCTTCCTGTAGTGTATTACAGTCTGTCAGAGCGACTGTGTGGATCATATGAACATTATAGAGCTTTTTAAATGAAACAGTAGAAGCCGTATCGCCCCCTACGCTTCCTGTAGTGTATTACAGTCTGTCAGAGCGACTGTGTGGATCATATGAACATTATAGAGCTTTTTAAATGAAACAGTAGAAGCCGTATCGCCCCCTACGCTTCCTGTAGTGTATTACAGTCTGTCAGAGCGACTGTGTGGATCATATGAACATTATAGAGCTTTTTAAATGAAACAGTAGAAGCCGTATCGCCCCCTACGCTTCCTGTAGTGTATTACAGTCTGTCAGAGCGACTGTGTGGATCATATGAACATTATAGAGCTTTTTAAATGAAACAGTAGAAGCCGTATCGCCCCCTACACTTCCTGTAGTGTATTACAGTCTGTCAGAGCGACTGTGTGGATCATATGAACATTATAGAGCTTTTTAAATGAAACAGTAGAAGCCGTATCGCCCCCTACGCTTCCTGTAGTGTATTACAGTCTGTCAGAGCGACTGTGTGGATCATATGAACATTATAGAGCTTTTTAAATGAAACAGTAGAAGCCGTATCGCCCCCTACGCTTCCTGTAGTGTATTACAGTCTGTCAGAGCGACCGTGTGGATCATATGAACATTATAGAGCTTTTTAAATGAAACAGTAGAAGCCGTATCGCCCCCTACGCTTCCTGTAGTGTATTACAGTCTGTCAGAGCGACCGTGTGGATCATATGAACATTATAGAGCTTTTTAAATGAAACAGTAGAAGCCGTATCGCCCCCTACGCTTCCTGTAGTGTATTACAGTCTGTCAGAGCGACTGTGTGGATCATATGAACATTATAGAGCTTTTTAAATGAAACAGTAGAAGCCGTATCGCCCCCTACGCTTCCTGTAGTGTATTACAGTCTGTCAGAGTGACTGTGTGGATCATATGAACATTATAGAGCTTTTTAAATGAAACAGTAGAAGCCGTATCGCCCCCTACGCTTCCTGTAGTGTATTACAGTCTGTCAGAGCGACTGTGTGGATCATATGAACATTATAGAGCTTTTTAAATGAAACAGTAGAAGCCGTATCGCCCCCTACGCTTCCTGTAGTGTATTACAGTCTGTCAGAGCGACTGTGTGGATCATATGAACATTATAGAGCTTTTTAAATGAAACAGTAGAAGCCGTATCGCCCCCTACGCTTCCTGTAGTGTATTACAGTCTGTCAGAGCGACTGTGTGGATCATATGAACATTATAGAGCTTTTTAAATGAAACAGTAGAAGCCGTATCGCCCCCTACGCTTCCTGTAGTGTATTACAGTCTGTCAGCGCGACTGTGTGGATCATATGAACATTATAGAGCTTTTTAAATGAAACAGTAGAAGCCGTATCGCCCCCTACGCTTCCTGTAGTGTATTACAGTCTGTCAGAGCGACTGTGTGGATCATATGAACATTATAGAGCTTTTTAAATGAAACAGTAGAAGCCGTATCGCCCCCTACGCTTCCTGTAGTGTATTACACTCTGTCAGAGCGACTGTGTGGATCATATGAACATTATAGAGCTTTTTAAATGAAACAGTAGAAGCCGTATCGCCCCCTATGCTTCCTGTAGTGTATTACAGTCTGTCAGAGCGACTGTGTGGATCATATGAACATTATAGAGCTTTTTAAACGAAACAGTAGAAGCCGTATCGCCCCCTACGCTTCCTGTAGTGTATTACAGTCTGTCAGAGCGACTGTGTGGATCATATGAACATTATAGAGCTTTTTAAATGAAACAGTAGAAGCCGTATCGCCCCCTACGCTTCCTGTAGTGTATTACAGTCTGTCAGAGCGACTGTGTGGATCATATGAACATTATAGAGCTTTTTAAATGAAACAGTAGAAGCCGTATCGCCCCCTACGCTTCCTGTAGTGTATTACAGTCTGTCAGAGCGACTGTGTGGATCATATGAACATTATAGAGCTTTTTAAATGAAACAGTAGAAGCCGTATCGCCCCCTACGCTTCCTGTAGTGTATTACAGTCTGTCAGAGTGACTGTGTGGATCATATGAACATTATAGAGCTTTTTAAATGAAACAGTAGAAGCCGTATCGCCCCCTACGCTTCCTGTAGTGTATTACAGTCTGTCAGAGCGACTGTGTGGATCATATGAACATTATAGAGCTTTTTAAATGAAACAGTAGAAGCCGTATCGCCCCCTACGCTTCCTGTAGTGTATTACAGTCTGTCAGAGCGACTGTGTGGATCATATGAACATTATAGAGCTTTTTAAATGAAACAGTAGAAGCCGTATCGCCCCCTACGCTTCCTGTAGTGTATTACAGTCTGTCAGAGTGACTGTGTGGATCATATGAACATTATAGAGCTTTTTAAATGAAACAGTAGAAGCCGTATCGCCCCCTACGCTTCCTGTAGTGTATTACAGTCTGTCAGAGTGACTGTGTGGATCATATGAACATTATAGAGCTTTTTAAATGAAACAGTAGAAGCCGTATCGCCCCCTACGCTTCCTGTAGTGTATTACAGTCTGTCAGAGTGACTGTGTGGATCATATGAACATTATAGAGCTTTTTAAATGAAGCAGTAGAAGCCGTATCGCCCCCTACGCTTCCTGTAGTGTATTACAGTCTGTCAGAGCGACTGTGTGGATCATATGAACATTATAGAGCTTTTTAAATGAAACAGTAGAAGCCGTATCGCCCCCTACGCTTCCTGTAGTGTATTACAGTCCGTCAGAGCGACTGTGTGGATCATATGAACATTATAGAGCTTTTTAAATGAAACAGTAGAAGCCGTATCGCCCCCTACGCTTCCTGTAGTGTATTACAGTCTGTCAGAGCGACTGTGTGGATCATATGAACATTATAGAGCTTTTTAAATGAAACAGTAGAAGCCGTATCGCCCCCTACGCTTCCTGTAGTGTATTACAGTCTGTCAGAGCGACTGTGTGGATCATATGAACATTATAGAGCTTTTTAAATGAAACAGTAGAAGCCGTATCGCCCCCTACGCTTCCTGTAGTGTATTACAGTCTGTCAGAGCGACTGTGTGGATCATATGAACATTATAGAGCTTTTTAAATGAAACAGTAGAAGCCGTATCGCCCCCTACGCTTCCTGTAGTGTATTACAGTCTGTCAGAGCGACTGTGTGGATCATATGAACATTATAGAGCTTTATAAATGAAACAGTAGAAGCCGTATCGCCCCCTACGCTTCCTGTAGTGTATTACAGTCTGTCAGAGCGACTGTGTGGATCATATGAACATTATAGAGCTTTTTAAATGAAACAGTAGAAGCCGTATCGCCCCCTACGCTTCCTGTAGTGTATTACAGTCTGTCAGAGCGACTGTGTGGATCATATGAACATTATAGAGCTTTTTAAATGAAACAGTAGAAGCCGTATCGCCCCCTACGCTTCCTGTAGTGTATTACAGTCTGTCAGAGCGACTGTGTGGATCATATGAACATTATAGAGCTTTTTAAATGAAACAGTAGAAGCCGTATCGCCCCCTACGCTTCCTGTAGTGTATTACAGTCTGTCAGAGCGACTGTGTGGATCATATGAACATTATAGAGCTTTTTAAATGAAACAGTAGAAGCCGTATCGCCCCCTACGCTTCCTGTAGTGTATTACAGTCTGTCAGAGCGACTGTGTGGATCATATGAACATTATAGAGCTTTTTAAATGAAACAGTAGAAGCCGTATCGCCCCCTACGCTTCCTGTAGTGTATTACAGTCTGTCAGAGCGACTGTGTGGATCATATGAACATTATAGAGCTTTTTAAATGAAACAGTAGAAGCCGTATCGCCCCCTACGCTTCCTGTAGTGTATTACAGTCTGTCAGAGCGACTGTGTGGATCATATGAACATTATAGAGCTTTTTAAATGAAACAGTAGAAGCCGTATCGCCCCCTACGCTTCCTGTAGTGTATTACAGTCTGTCAGAGCGACTGTGTGGATCATATGATCATTATAGAGCTTTTTAAATGAAACAGTAGAAGCCGTATCGCCCCCTACGCTTCCTGTAGTGTATTACAGTCTGTCAGAGCGACTGTGTGGATCATATGAACATTATAGAGCTTTTTAAATGAAACAGTAGAAGCCGTATCGCCCCCTACGCTTCCTGTAGTGTATTACAGTCTGTCAGAGCGACTGTGTGGATCATATGAACATTATAGAGCTTTTTAAATGAAACAGTAGAAGCCGTATCGCCCCCTACGCTTCCTGTAGTGTATTACAGTCTGTCAGAGCGACTGTGTGGATCATATGAACATTATAGAGCTTTTTAAATGAAACAGTAGAAGCCGTATCGCCCCCTACGCTTCCTGTAGTGTATTACAGTCTGTCAGAGCGACTGTGTGGATCATATGAACATTATAGAGCTTTTTAAATGAAACAGTAGAAGCCGTATCGCCCCCTACGCTTCCTGTAGTGTATTACAGTCTGTCAGAGCGACTGTGTGGATCATATGAACATTATAGAGCTTTTTAAATGAAACAGTAGAAGCCGTATCGCCCCCTACGCTTCCTGTAGTGTATTACAGTCTGTCAGAGCGACTGTGTGGATCATATGAACATTATAGAGCTTTTTAAATGAAACAGTAGAAGCCGTATCGCCCCCTACGCTTCCTGTAGTGTATTACAGTCTGTCAGAGCGACTGTGTGGATCATATGAACATTATAGAGCTTTTTAAATGAAACAGTAGAAGCCGTATCGCCCCCTACGCTTCCTGTAGTGTATTACAGTCTGTCAGAGCGACTGTGTGGATCATATGAACATTATAGAGCTTTTTAAATGAAACAGTAGAAGCCGTATCGCCCCCTACGCTTCCTGTAGTGTATTACAGTCTGTCAGAGCGACTGTGTGGATCATATGAACATTACAGAGCTTTTTAAATGAAACAGTAGAAGCCGTATCGCCCCCTACGCTTCCTGTAGTGTATTACAGTCTGTCAGAGCGACTGTGTGGATCATATGAACATTATAGAGCTTTTTAAATGAAACAGTAGAAGCCGTATCGCCCCCTACGCTTCCTGTAGTGTATTACAGTCTGTCAGAGCGACTGTGTGGATCATATGAACATTATAGAGCTTTTTAAATGAAACAGTAGAAGCCGTATCGCCCCCTACGCTTCCTGTAGTGTATTACAGTCTGTCAGAGTGACTGTGTGGATCATATGAACATTATAGAGCTTTTTAAATGAAGCAGTAGAAGCCGTATCGCCCCCTACGCTTCCTGTAGTGTATTACAGTCTGTCAGAGTGACTGTGTGGATCATATGAACATTATAGAGCTTTTTAAATGAAACAGTAGAAGCCGTATCGCCCCCTACGCTTCCTGTAGTGTATTACAGTCTGTCAGAGCGACTGTGTGGATCATATGAACATTATAGAGCTTTTTAAATGAAACAGTAGAAGCCGTATCGCCCCCTACGCTTCCTGTAGTGTATTACAGTCTGTCAGAGCGACTGTGTGGATCATATGAACATTATAGAGCTTTTTAAATGAAACAGTAGAAGCCGTATCGCCCCCTACGCTTCCTGTAGTGTATTACAGTCTGTCAGAGCGACTGTGTGGATCATATGAACATTATAGAGCTTTTTAAATGAAACAGTAGAAGCCGTATCGCCCCCTACGCTTCCTGTAGTGTATTACAGTCTGTCAGCGCGACTGTGTGGATCATATGAACATTATAGAGCTTTTTAAATGAAACAGTAGAAGCCGTATCGCCCCCTACGCTTCCTGTAGTGTATTACAGTCTGTCAGAGCGACTGTGTGGATCATATGAACATTATAGAGCTTTTTAAATGAAACAGTAGAAGCCGTATCGCCCCCTACGCTTCCTGTAGTGTATTACAGTCTGTCAGAGCGACTGTGTGGATCATATGAACATTATAGAGCTTTTTAAATGAAACAGTAGAAGCCGTATCGCCCCCTACGCTTCCTGTAGTGTATTACAGTCTGTCAGAGTGACTCTGTGGATCATATGAACATTATAGAGCTTTTTAAATGAAACAGTAGAAGCCGTATCGCCCCCTACGCTTCCTGTAGTGTATTACAGTCTGTCAGAGCGACTCTGTGGATCATATGAACATTATAGAGCTTTTTAAATGAAACAGTAGAAGCCGTATCGCCCCCTACGCTTCCTGTAGTGTATTACAGTCTGTCAGAGCGACTGTGTGGATCATATGAACATTATAGAGCTTTTTAAATGAAACAGTAGAAGCCGTATCGCCCCCTACGCTTCCTGTAGTGTATTACAGTCTGTCAGAGCGACTGTGTGGATCATATGAACATTATAGAGCTTTTTAAATGAAACAGTAGAAGCCGTATCGCCCCCTACGCTTCCTGTAGTGTATTACAGTCTGTCAGAGCGACTGTGTGGATCATATGAACATTATAGAGCTTTTTAAATGAAACAGTAGAAGCCGTATCGCCCCCTACGCTTCCTGTAGTGTATTACAGTCTGTCAGAGCGACTGTGTGGATCATATGAACATTATAGAGCTTTTTAAATGAAACAGTAGAAGCCGTATCGCCCCCTACGCTTCCTGTAGTGTATTACAGTCTGTCAGAGTGACTGTGTGGATCATATGAACATTATAGAGCTTTTTAAATGAAACAGTAGAAGCCGTATCGCCCCCTACGCTTCCTGTAGTGTATTACAGTCTGTCAGAGTGACTGTGTGGATCATATGAACATTATAGAGCTTTTTAAATGAAGCAGTAGAAGCCGTATCGCCCCCTACGCTTCCTGTAGTGTATTACAGTCTGTCAGAGTGACTGTGTGGATCATATGAACATTATAGAGCTTTTTAAATGAAGCAGTAGAAGCCGTATCGCCCCCTACGCTTCCTGTAGTGTATTACAGTCTGTCAGAGCGACTGTGTGGATCATATGAACATTATAGAGCTTTTTAAATGAAACAGTAGAAGCCGTATCGCCCCCTACGCTTCCTGTAGTGTATTACAGTCTGTCAGAGCGACTGTGTGGATCATATGAACATTATAGAGCTTTTTAAACGAAACAGTAGAAGCCGTATCGCCCCCTACGCTTCCTGTAGTGTATTACAGTCTGTCAGAGCGACTGTGTGGATCATATGAACATTATAGAGCTTTTTAAATGAAACAGTAGAAGCCGTATCGCCCCCTACGCTTCCTGTAGTGTATTACAGTCTGTCAGAGGGACTGTGTGGATCATATGAACATTATAGAGCTTTTTAAATGAAACAGTAGAAGCCGTATCGCCCCCTACGCTTCCTGTAGTGTATTACAGTCTGTCAGAGCGACTGTGTGGATCATATGAACATTATAGAGCTTTTTAAATGAAACAGTAGAAGCCGTATCGCCCCCTACGCTTCCTGTAGTGTATTACAGTCTGTCAGCGCGACTGTGTGGATCATATGAACATTATAGAGCTTTTTAAATGAAACAGTAGAAGCCGTATCGCCCCCTACGCTTCCTGTAGTGTATTACACTCTGTCAGAGCGACTGTGTGGATCATATGAACATTATAGAGCTTTTTAAATGAAACAGTAGAAGCCGTATCGCCCCCTACGCTTCCTGTAGTGTATTACACTCTGTCAGAGCGACTGTGTGGATCATATGAACATTATAGAGCTTTTTAAATGAAACAGTAGAAGCCGTATCGCCCCCTACGCTTCCTGTAGTGTATTACAGTCTGTCAGAGCGACTGTGTGGATCATATGAACATTATAGAGCTTTTTAAATGAAACAGTAGAAGCCGTATCGCCCCCTACGCTTCCTGTAGTGTATTACAGTCTGTCAGAGCGACTGTGTGGATCATATGAACATTATAGAGCTTTTTAAATGAAACAGTAGAAGCCGTATCGCCCCCTACGCTTCCTGTAGTGTATTACAGTCTGTCAGAGCGACTGTGTGGATCATATGAACATTATAGAGCTTTTTAAATGAAACAGTAGAAGCCGTATCGCCCCCTACGCTTCCTGTAGTGTATTACAGTCTGTCAGAGCGACTGTGTGGATCATATGAACATTATAGAGCTTTTTAAATGAAACAGTAGAAGCCGTATCGCCCCCTACGCTTCCTGTAGTGTATTACAGTCTGTCAGAGCGACTGTGTGGATCATATGAACATTATAGAGCTTTTTAAATGAAACAGTAGAAGCCGTATTGCCCCCTACGCTTCCTGTAGTGTATTACAGTCTGTCAGAGCGACTGTGTGGATCATATGAACATTATAGAGCTTTTTAAATGAAACAGTAGAAGCCGTATCGCCCCCTACGCTTCCTCTAGTGTATTACAGTCTGTCAGAGTGACTGTGTGGATCATATGAACATTATAGAGCTTTTTAAATGAAACAGTAGAAGCCGTATCGCCCCCTACGCTTCCTGTAGTGTATTACAGTCTGTCAGAGCGACTGTGTGGATCATATGAACATTATAGAGCTTTTTAAATGAAACAGTAGAAGCCGTATCGCCCCCTACGCTTCCTGTAGTGTATTACAGTCTGTCAGAGCGACTGTGTGGATCATATGAACATTATAGAGCTTTTTAAATGAAACAGTAGAAGCCGTATCGCCCCCTACGCTTCCTGTAGTGTATTACAGTCTGTCAGAGCGACTGTGTGGATCATATGAACATTATAGAGCT
>NC_051213.1:51387066-51389566 GCF_015220715.1 Pygocentrus nattereri
CTGTAACAGTGATTGACCGCTGGAATCCCTGCGTTAGTGTGGAGTTCTGGGACAGGCTGTAATTTAGACGATCAATCTCCTGCTTTAAAAATCTGATCGACTGTAGGATCCTGATAGAGTTCGACAGACACTTGTTAATGATGTGTTCCCACTTATTGGACATGTTAAAGGGGAATTCCAGTGATTTTTCAAATTTTCAGCCTATTTTACTGGTTGTAATCAGAGCCGTTCACAGTGGTGGTGATGGGAACCAGACGTCCCCCTCTAAAAGCTCCTCACAGTGGTGGTGATGGGAACCAGACGTCCCCCCTCTAAAAGCTCCTCACAGTGGTGGTGATGGGAACCAGACGTCCCTCTAAAAGCTCCTCACAGTGGTGGTGATGGGAACCAGACGTCCTCCTCTAAAAGCTCCTCACAGTGGTGGTGATGGGAACCAGACGTCCCTCTAAAAGCTCCTCACAGTGGTGGTGATAGGAACCAGACGTCCCTCTAAAAGCTCCTACAGAAAGTTCCTACATGAACTGGTTCTGAATTCACTGCCTGATGACTGAGACGCTGTTTTATGAGAGTTTAGAGAACTTCAACTCCATTCATGGTGGAGGGAGACATGCAGGGCGCTGTGCGGCAAAATAGTCCCCAAAGAAAACTCATTATTCCAGATTTTCCACTCTTTTCCATCATCAACATTCCAGATAAGTTCAGAAGACTCGTGTAGGTTCTCTGGTGGTTCTGGATGGTAAATAAAGTGTCTATATCTGTGTTGTAGTCATGGCGACGCCTGGTTCCCATCACCACCACTGTGAAGACGCCTTCACACCAAATCTCTCAATCACATTTTCCATCTCACACACTCAGTTCTACAGGAATTTTGAGGAATCAGTGGAGTTGCCCTTCAGAGGAAACACTTAGATTAGTGCTGGGAAGTAGCTCAGAGGGGAAGAAATGAAAGATGAGCGAAGCAGCTGCGAGTCTTTCACGCTGTACTGGTCTGTATGATGTGGTGATGCCACTGACTGACCAGTTATTAATATGCATGTCAGATAAACATGTAAACATTTAAAAAATCACAATTAATTTAGTGTATTTACAATCAAATAGGCAGGCAAGCAATACGTGTTCTTACTTCCACAGAGCATCGCTTGTGAACGATGGCTGTGCTTTTGCCTTTTGGAATCAGGTTCATCTGAAAGCACTAAACCCAAACAGTGCTGCCCCTGCAGGAGCCAGGAGGGATTTCAGCGCGTCGGCCTCGGGATTTCAGCGCGTCGGCCTCGGGATTTCAGCGCGTCGGCCTCGGGATTTCAGCGCGTCGGCCTCGGGATTTCAGCGCGTCGGCCTCGGGATTGTAGTGATTAAACAGACGATTCATCCTGTTTATTGTAATAAAAGAGCTTAACTGCAAATGATTTGACTTCTGAAACCTCTCAGAATGCTTCAGAGAAAAGATGAGTTTTTCTTCAGTTTGTAACTACAACACGTTCTCCATCAATCTGAAGAACCATTTCACCGTGCAGAGAACTCAATCACGCAAAAGTTTCTCTGAAAAGCAGCAGTGGTTCTACAGTGGTTCTATATGGAACCGTGAACACTGTTTCCTCTCCACACTTGTGATCTGGTATTTATGTCAAACGAATGTTTTCTCGAGATCCTGAGTTATTCACGTCATCATGACATCACAGACGTCGTTCTGCTGACATTACACTCTGTGGGAACGGCGGAGAACGGCGGAGAAATCACTGCGCCCTGATAATCTGATAACGACATTGATAACGAGATCTCCAATTAAAGCACGGTGAACTCGTGAACTCATGACCCTTCAGGGCTCCTGTACTGCTGAAGACGCTTTACGTTGGCGGTGCCCGGTCCTGGTCCAGGTGTGAAGCGGACCGTCAGCTGCTCCAGAGGGCCTTTATTACCTGATCAGGGGTGGAGCTTAAAGTCTGCAGGGGGTGGATCTCCTGGACCAGAACTGAGCAGCTTTACACGTTAATAAAGGAGAGAGAGACAGAGAGAGACAGCAAGAGAGAGAGAGGGACAGAGAGACAGCAAGAGAGAGAGAGGGACAGAGAGAGAGACAGCAAGAGAGAGAGAGGGACAGAGAGAGAGAGAGGGACAGAGAGAGACAGCAAGAGAGAGAGAGGGACAGAGAGAGAGACAGCAAGAGAGAGAGAGGGACAGAGAGAGACAGCAAGAGAGAGAGAAGGACAGAGAGACAGACAGCAAGAGAGAGAGAAGGACAGAGAGACAGACAGCAAGAGAGAGAGAAGGACAGAGAGAGACAGCAAGAGAGAGAGAAGGACAGAGAGAGAGACAGCAAGAGAGAGAGAAGGACAGAGAGAGAGGGACAGAGAGAGAGACAGCAAGAGAGAGAGAGGGACAGAGAGAGAGACAGCAAGAGAGAGAGAGGGACAGGAGAGTAACTGCATTAGTGAGTGACCTGCTACAGCTGGTCAGCCGGTCATTCAGAGGCCGGCGTGTTTATTCAAACAGGCTTCTTACA
>NC_051213.1:51392066-51402066 GCF_015220715.1 Pygocentrus nattereri
AATGTTTGTTAGCTTCATTAGCCCGTAGCTCCAGCCCTACAACTAAGGAAACTAAACAGGGGTAACGGGGGGAAACGGGAAGACGGGGGGGGGGGGAGGGTAATGGGGGAAACGGGAAGACGGGGGGGGGGGGGTGACGGGGGAAACAGGGTTAGTTTTTTTTGTACAAACTATTTTTTGAGGAAAATCTTTCAAAAGTCCATGTAATCAGACACTTCAGTCACACAGACAGCAGCAGCGCCGCTCCCGCCAGCACCCACTTGGCAGGCGGGTGGCGCGTTTTGAGGTGGAAGCTCCGGATGTAGGTGGGCCCACGGAGCTTGGTCCGGTACACTGGACACTCGTAGGTGTTCTTCAGCTCCAGCTGGTCATCGGGCACCGCGCGGACGTACAGCACTGGCATGGCTGGAGTTAAGTCTTTTAGCACAGCCTCCGCCAGCACACCTGCAGAGATATCCCAGCGTGCACCTGTGAGACACACACACACACACACACACACACACACACACACAGGAGGGCGAAATGATGAACATGTAATACTGAGATAACGGCAGTCAAACACACGTATGTATCATTAATAAAAAGAAAAAAATTAGTACCAAAAAATTTTATAACAGGAAAAAAACAATCAGCAACACGTAACAACTACACAATGAGATCACTGGCTGCTGTTTACAAGCTCTCTACAACATTATAGTCATATCGCCCCCTACGCTTCCTGTAGTGTATTACAGTCTGTCAGAGTGACTGTGTGGATCATATGAACATTATAGAGCTTTTTAAATGAAACAGTAGAAGCCGTATCGCCCCCTACGCTTCCTGTAGTGTATTACAGTCTGTCAGAGCGACTGTGTGGATCATATGAACATTATAGAGCTTTTTAAATGAAACAGTAGAAGCCGTATCGCCCCCTACGCTTCCTGTAGTGTATTACAGTCTGTCAGAGCGACTGTGTGGATCATATGAACATTATAGAGCTTTTTAAATGAAACAGTAGAAGCCGTATCGCCCCCTACGCTTCCTGTAGTGTATTACAGTCTGTCAGAGCGACTGTGTGGATCATATGAACATTATAGAGCTTTTTAAATGAAACAGTAGAAGCCGTATCGCCCCCTACGCTTCCTGTAGTGTATTACAGTCTGTCAGAGCGACTGTGTGGATCATATGAACATTATAGAGCTTTTTAAATGAAACAGTAGAAGCCGTATCGCCCCCTACGCTTCCTGTAGTGTATTACAGTCTGTCAGAGCGACTGTGTGGATCATATGAACATTATAGAGCTTTTTAAATGAAACAGTAGAAGCCGTATCGCCCCCTACGCTTCCTGTAGTGTATTACAGTCTGTCAGAGCGACTGTGTGGATCATATGAACATTATAGAGCTTTTTAAATGAAACAGTAGAAGCCGTATCGCCCCCTACGCTTCCTGTAGTGTATTACAGTCTGTCAGAGCGACTGTGTGGATCATATGAACATTATAGAGCTTTTTAAATGAAACAGTAGAAGCCGTATCGCCCCCTACGCTTCCTGTAGTGTATTACAGTCTGTCAGAGCGACTGTGTGGATCATATGAACATTATAGAGCTTTTTAAATGAAACAGTAGAAGCCGTATCGCCCCCTACGCTTCCTGTAGTGTATTACAGTCTGTCAGAGCGACTGTGTGGATCATATGAACATTATAGAGCTTTTTAAATGAAACAGTAGAAGCCGTATCGCCCCCTACGCTTCCTGTAGTGTATTACAGTCTGTCAGAGCGACTGTGTGGATCATATGAACGTTATAGAGCTTTTTAAATGAAACAGTAGAAGCCGTATCGCCCCCTACGCTTCCTGTAGTGTATTACAGTCTGTCAGAGCGACTGTGTGGATCATATGAACGTTATAGAGCTTTTTAAATGAAACAGTAGAAGCCGTATCGCCCCCTACGCTTCCTGTAGTGTATTACAGTCTGTCAGAGCGACTGTGTGGATCATATGAACATTATAGAGCTTTTTAAATGAAACAGTAGAAGCCGTATCGCCCCCTACGCTTCCTGTAGTGTATTACAGTCTGTCAGAGCGACTGTGTGGATCATATGAACATTATAGAGCTTTTTAAATGAAACAGTAGAAGCCGTATCGCCCCCTACGCTTCCTGTAGTGTATTACAGTCTGTCAGAGCGACTGTGTGGATCATATGAACATTATAGAGCTTTTTAAATGAAACAGTAGAAGCCGTATCGCCCCCTACGCTTCCTGTAGTGTATTACAGTCTGTCAGAGCGACTGTGTGGATCATATGAACATTATAGAGCTTTTTAAATGAAGCAGTAGAAGCCGTATCGCCCCCTACGCTTCCTGTAGTGTATTACAGTCTGTCAGAGCGACTGTGTGGATCATATGAACATTATAGAGCTTTTTAAATGAAACAGTAGAAGCCGTATCGCCCCCTACGCTTCCTGTAGTGTATTACAGTCTGTCAGAGCGACTGTGTGGATCATATGAACATTATAGAGCTTTTTAAATGAAACAGTAGAAGCCGTATCGCCCCCTACGCTTCCTGTAGTGTATTACAGTCTGTCAGAGCGACTGTGTGGATCATATGAACATTATAGAGCTTTTTAAATGAAACAGTAGAAGCCGTATCGCCCCCTACGCTTCCTGTAGTGTATTACAGTCTGTCAGAGCGACTGTGTGGATCATATGAACATTATAGAGCTTTTTAAATGAAACAGTAGAAGCCGTATCGCCCCCTACGCTTCCTGTAGTGTATTACAGTCTGTCAGAGCGACTGTGTGGATCATATGAACATTATAGAGCTTTTTAAATGAAACAGTAGAAGCCGTATCGCCCCCTACGCTTCCTGTAGTGTATTACAGTCTGTCAGAGCGACTGTGTGGATCATATGAACATTATAGAGCTTTTTAAATGAAACAGTAGAAGCCGTATCGCCCCCTACGCTTCCTGTAGTGTATTACAGTCTGTCAGAGCGACTGTGTGGCAGAATGATTGCTACAAGCTTGGCATCGTAACATCAGAACGTATTTTGGTGCTATATAGAACCATATACAGCATTCTCCATCTGAACCACCATTTCCCCATGCGGAGAACCATTTAATCACGCGTATGTCAAACTCAAGGCAGAGGATATCAGCGCTTCTTCTGAAAGTCACCATCTTCTCCCACCTTCCATGTAGAGTCCATGAATGTAAGCGCCCTCTCGAGGTGGGTGGCCGTAATCGTCCTTCGTCTTCTTCGTCACGTCCACACACAGAGCCGTCCTGTCCAGTGGCCACTTGTTCTTGCGAGCTATGCTCTGCATGATGGCTGGAGGGAGGAACATCATCTCAGACACAGCTGGAACGTGTTGCTGTTGATGTTTGTATTGGTGTTTGTGGTTGCGTTGATGTTTGTGGTTGCGTTTGGACTTTGTGTTGCTCACCGGTGAGGAACGACTGTGGGCTGAACAGGCCTGAGAGCCAAACCACAGAGGGAAGCACGAAGTCCTGAGTCCAAGTGTCCAGCTCACGACACTGAGAGAGAACATCGCCGAACCTGAGGGACAAACGAACACCAGCCAAAGACCATGACCACCAGGAGAAAGTGAACGTGTGGCTACTGCATCAACATGTTTCTCAAGTGAAAGCCCCTTAAATGGTCAGGGACCACCGGCAGAACCAACATTTTACTGCACACAAGAATAGATCAGCAAGTTTGCACTGAAGTTGCTGTAGTTATTGAATAATAAGCCTCAGTATCTAATAAGGGGGTTTAAAGTCAAAACATACTAAAACGGAAATACGAACTGATTTAATGAATAAAGTCCGTTCTACAGTTTCTCGTTAGGCTGAACGATTTTTGCTCCATCTTGGTGTTTTATGTTCAGTGTTGATGTAACGGAGTGACAGTAGTCTGTGTACCACTGGGCCAGTGTTTTGGTGGAAGGGAAGGTCAGTCTGCTCCAGCTTTCTGGAACTCGGTCATAGAACAGGGCCATCTGCAGGGCCTCCAGGTCTGGAGAGACGCTTAACTCACCCTGAAAAAGACAAAACATTAAAGCATAAATCACATCAGGCGTCATTATTTAGCTACACAAACTATCAGAAGTAACACCAGCTGCATCTACAAAATACACACTGACTTTCTTAACGACCATTAGCAAGTAATGAGAGAAAAAAAGAGTACTTATGTGTTTTTATCCTGGGGTCATATTACAGAAACTTCCTAACTCTGAACTCTTTCTGGTTTGGTCTCCATGACGACTTCAGTACTGAGTTTAGTTCAGTACCTATTCCAGAATATCAGCTCCACCTTCATCATCTCATCACTAACTCCAGATCAGAAAACAGCACCACACAAACATCCTAACTGGACGAAACCTCCTAAATCCTGTCCTAACTTTAGGATGAACCCCAGCAGGGTCCTGACTCCTGTTTAAGGTCCGTTTCTCTGGTTCTGAGGCGGCTGAGTCAGGTGGCGTAGTTCACTACCAGCATAATGAGCTCCATTTATTTCTACTGTAAAACGCGGCTTTCACTGGGAGATGATTTTCTCTTCTAACTCTGCGTTTTAAACATCTCAGACGCTGCCGACTCGAACTCCACCGCCCCTCTGATCACCATGACAGCTGACTGTCGACTCTGATCGAGCAGGTTAAGGTTTCCTAACTGGAGATTAGAAGCTGTGAGATCAGATCAGATTCCTACATTAAGCTCAGATTAGATTCTGTGATATGAATCAGTGAATAATCTAATCTTGACCTGTTAGATCTTAATCTAGGACTAAACAGAGGACGGTTCTGTAAAACAGCTCCTGGATGAAAATGCTGAAGTTCTCCTTTAAGGCATCTGTGGGTTTGCTGGTGTACCTTCAGGGCGAGGAGCAGCTCTGTGAGAGACGTCTGTATCTCGGTGATCAGCAGGTTCATGCGCTCACACTCCTGCACACACACCAGGACGTATGGGCCGTGTCTGTCCGTCTTCACCAGGAGCTCCGTCACGTTATACTCCTCAGGCAGCTTCTCCAGCAGCTCCTCCAGCACACCTTTCACCTGAGCATCACAGCAGGGTTACAGAGCAACGTCAATACAGCTCCATCACACATAATACCATGCGTGATCAAAAGGCATCATAATCAAACGTTCTGAATACAGCAGGAAAGGTCTAAAGCTCTGCACCACAGCAGCTCTGAGAGGAGGGGTGTAATTAGTGCTGGGCGGCACTGAGGCTTCATCATCATCATCATCATCATCACATCAGATTTCAGAATAATTTTCATTTCATGGTATTAGATGATATTAAATTAGCAGTAAAAACATTAATAAACTGGCATGAATAAAGTTAACAAGTTGGAATTAATTAGATCAATATATTTGCACATTGATAAGACAGTATTAATAAAGTTAACATATGAGCATTAGTTTAGGGTTAGGGTTAATATATTAAATACGTTATTATTAATAAAATGAATATATAAGCATTACTTGAGTTAACATTAAAAGTTACACATAGGCATTAATGAAGCATTAATGAATTTAATAAGTTTGCTTTGACAAAATGAATGCATTAACATTAACGCATAGGTTCATGATTCAGTTATTATATTAATGCTCATTTATTAATGTAATGCCTGTGCTCATTAACTTTATTAATGCTTAGTTATCAACTGAAATAAATCATGATTCATTAAGAACCATGATGTGTGTTTATCCTCAGCTGAAGCTGGAAATGTGACCTTCTCCTCCGAAGTCTGCGCTGCTTCCTCTCCCACTCCAGAGTCTCTGGGCTGCAGTTCCAGCAGCGTCCTGAAGAGGGAGTCGGACGTGGTGGTCATAAACTCTATCTCTGCGTTAGGATGAAGGCCGTACAGACTCGGGTTTTCCGCCGGCAGCCTTTCGTCCACGTAGCTGTGATAGCCGGTGTAGTCCAGGTCAGGAGGAGCGGGAAACCCGGGGCAGAGAAACAGCTCCCCTTCAAACTGACCAGGGCAAAAAGAGCAATTACAACCCACTCAGCTCAGTTCAGTAGGCTGAATGGGCGGGGCTAACCTGCTGTAGCTGAATGGGTGGGGCTTCACCGCTGTAGCTGAATGGTGATCATGTGTAAATATATTTATGGTTGTGACATCATAACCAAGACGGTTCTAACACCGGCTCTTTTCATATATGGGCTGCGTGGAAGTGGACTGGAAGTGTTTTTGATGATTAAATCATTAAATGAAACATTAAAAAGCCTCATACGAGCCCTTTAACGCACAGCCACGCCTCATAATGAGCCTCTCTGTCTCGAGGCTCTCAGGCTGGTTCCTCATTCGCAGCACATCTCCAATCTGGGGAGCTGGATCTGGAGCTCTGCTCTCCCGCAGATGAGGCTGCACTCTAATCGATAGCAGAGTCAGGCCGGACGGCGCGTGATTGATGGCTGTTTGACCCCAGGCTTAATGAGACCCAGTGAAGAGCAGCAGAGGATGGCCAGGATATCCAGGAACATTGACCTCACAGTGGGGTTAATGGGCAGCACGAGTAGAACACGCTCGCATGTCATGACACAGTCAGGCAAACCTAAACACACCATTCAATCCTCAAACAAACCTCCCACTGCAGCACAGCGCTTATTTCCACATCTGTCCAGATGCTCATTCCATTCTGCAATATTCTGTACATCGACTATTATTATAGTAGACGACTACTAATGATCTTCACACAGACATTCACGTCCACACACGGAGACGCATTCACACGTCTCTTCGTTTGAAGCTCGTTATCCGTCTGTGTTTGGTCTGGTCAGTGATTCTGATCCTGGTTCAGCACATACTGGACTTTAAGGTATGAAAGAACAGTATATATGAGTAATGTACCATGTATAACAGGGGCGTCCAGTCTTATCCGCAGAGGTCCGGTGTGGCTGCAGGCTGTCATTCCAAAGCAGGACATCAAATGCTTGACGCCCGAGAGGAACCGATAAAACCAGTGGAATCAGGTGCTTCAGCTCATTTTGACTGAAAACCTGCAGCCACACTGGACCTTTGATAAGACTGGACAGCCCTGATGTCCAGCAACATACAGCACGTTATACATCATATACAGAAACTGTCTTAATGTTCCACTCCTCTCAAAATATTCAACGTGAAGAGGATTAAACTCCTGTGAGTTTACTGATCACTGCATCACCTCTCAGTGTAACTCTGAGATCACCGACTCTCACTGCGCACTCTGGACTGTAAACACTGCTGATGTTCCTAGTGAGTCGTTGTGTTTTAAACTACCTCAAACCATTTTGTGCAGTACAAATAGATTTACTTCTGTTCCTGTTCTCAAATATTCTACCGTAATGCCAATTCTTATTTCTGCCTAATATACATACGTTTATATACAGTTATATGTCTTGCTACTGTAGCACTGCAATTTCCTTTAGGATCAATAGATATTTCCACCCATCCACCCACCCATCCATCCATCCATCCATCCATCCATCCATCCATCCATCCATCCATCCACCCATCCATCCATCCATCCATCCATCCATCCACCCATCCATCCATCCATCCATCCATCCATCCACTTATCTAATTTCTTACCATGTTTTCACTCGGAATGGGCAGGTGCAATGCAAGAGCTCACCACTAGGTGTCACAGTTGTATTATTTTTGAGCATGTAAACGCTTTGGTGTATCAGAGCTTGTTACTGCCTTTAATCTGAAGACTAGCTAACATTTAAGCACAACTGTCACCAACTAGAGAGAAACTTCCATATTCACAGCCTCTAATGCTGCACAGGCTCCCTGCTGCCTCTACAGAGCATCCTGCTCTTAAAAGCATCAGAAACACCTCTAGAACAGCGTTTCACATCAAACCACTCTGACTCCGTTTACGCCTTAACCACTTAATCAAACTTAAACAATCGAGGCCACACAGCCATCCTGAATGGGCAGATGAGTAACGCGAGATTTTGTTCCGACATGGGAAATTTGTCTGTGACTTGTAAAGTCTCTTGTAAAGTGGTTTAATGTGAGGATGCAGTGTGGCAGTAAAGAGGGCGCAGTGTGGCAGTAAAGAGGGCGCAGTGTGGCAGTAAAGAGGGCGCAGTGCGGCAGTAAAGAGGGCGCAGTGCGGCAGTAAAGAGGGCGCAGTGTGGCAGTAAAGAGGCAGTAAAGAGGGCGCAGTGCGGCAGTAAAGAGGGCGCAGTGTGGCAGTAAAGAGGCAGTAAAGAGGGTGCAGTGTGGCAGTAAAGAGGGCGCAGTGCGGCAGTAAAGAGGGCGCAGTGCGGCAGTAAAGAGGGCGCAGTGCGGCAGTAAAGAGGCAGTAAAGAGGGCGCAGTGCGGCAGTAAAGAGGGCGCAGTGTGGCAGTAAAGAGGGCGCAGTGCGGCAGTAAAGAGGGCGCAGTGTGGCAGTAAAGAGGGCGCAGTGTGGCAGTAAAGAGGCAGTAAAGAGGGCGCAGTGTGGCAGTAAAGAGGGCGCAGTGCGGCAGTAAAGAGGGCGCAGTGCGGCAGTAAAGAGGGCGCAGTGCGGCAGTAAAGAGGGCGCAGTGCGGCAGTAAAGAGGGCGCAGTGTGGCAGTAAAGAGGGCGCAGTGCGGCAGTAAAGAGGGCGCAGTGCGGCAGTAAAGAGGGCGCAGTGTGGCAGTAAAGAGGGCGCAGTGCGGCAGTAAAGAGGCAGTAAAGAGGGCGCAGTGTGGCAGTAAAGAGGGCGCAGTGCGGCAGTAAAGAGGGCGCAGTGTGGCAGTAAAGAGGGCGCAGTGCGGCAGTAAAGAGGGCAGTAAAGAGGGCGCAGTGTGGCAGTAAAGAGGGCGCAGTGCGGCAGTAAAGAGGGCGCAGTGCGGCAGTAAAGAGGGCGCAGTGTGGCAGTAAAGAGGGCGCAGTGCGGCAGTAAAGAGGCAGTAAAGAGGGCGCAGTGTGGCAGTAAAGAGGGCGCAGTGCGGCAGTAAAGAAGGCGCAGTGTGGCAGTAAAGAGGGCGCAGTGCGGCAGTAAAGAGGCAGTAAAGAGGGCGCAGTGCGGCAGTAAAGAGGGCGCAGTGCGGCAGTAAAGAGGGCAGTAAAGAGGGCGCAGTGTGGCAGTAAAGAGGGCGCAGTGCGGCAGTAAAGAGGGCGCAGTGCGGCAGTAAAGAGGCAGTAAAGAGGGCGCAGTGTGGCAGTAAAGAGGGCGCAGTGCGGCAGTAAAGAAGGCGCAGTGTGGCAGTAAAGAGGGCGCAGTGCGGCAGTAAAGAGGCAGTAAAGAGGGCGCAGTGCGGCAGTAAAGAGGGCGCAGTGCGGCAGTAAAGAGGGCAGTAAAGAGGGCGCAGTGTGGCAGTAAAGAGGGCGCAGTGCGGCAGTAAAGAGGGCGCAGTGCGGCAGTAAAGAGGACGCAGTGCGGCAGTAAAGAGGCAGTAAAGAGGGCGCAGTGTGGCAGTAAAGAGGGCGCAGTGCGGCAGTAAAGAGGGCGCAGTGTGGCAGTAAAGAGGGCGCAGTGCGGCAGTAAAGAGGCAGTAAAGAGGGCGCAGTGCGGCAGTAAAGAGGGCGCAGTGTGGCAGTAAAGAGGGCGCAGTGTGGCAGTAAAGAGGGCGCAGTGCGGCAGTAAAGAGGCAGTAAAGAGGGCGCAGTGCGGCAGTAAAGAGGCAGTAAAGAGGGCGCAGTGTGACAGTAAAGAGGGCGCAGTGCGGCAGTAAAGAGGGCGCAGTGTGGCAGTAAAGAGGGCGCAGTGTGGCAGTAAAGAGGCAGTAAAGAGGGCGCAGTGTGGCAGTAAAGAGGGCGCAGTGCGGCAGTAAAGAGTAGTGTACTGTGTTCAGATAAGCTCAATGGCGGTTCTAACGCTGTTCTAACGCTGTTCTAACGCTGTGCTGTGAACTGCTTTACCAGTTTGGGGTTGAAGAGTTCCTGTAGGTACGTCCTGCAGAGCCTCCTGTCCCACTCGTCTGTGATGTGTCCTCCATACATGATCTCTCCAACCAGGTAACACAGATCCTCCCACGGCACCTCGACAAGAACACGACCAATCAGAACATGACCAATCAGAACACGACCAATCAGAACCGACGTCTGGACCTGGTCTGTTC